>NW_028124652.1:0-78014 GCF_965194825.1 Balaenoptera physalus
TATCCTAGTATCTAAACTCTTCTCCATGGCTTGACCCCCAAATAATATTCCTTTACATGCTAAGGGGTATCTAGAGAGTGGGATAGGTTTAATCACTACCCTAACCCTAACACGTACATTAACCCAAACCACTATCCTAACCCTAACACGTACCTTAATCCTAACCCGTACCCTAAACCGAGCCCTATCCCTAACACTAACCCTAACCCTAACCCTAACCCATACCCTACGCCGTACACGAAGCCCTCCCCGAACCCGTACCCTAAGCCGTACGCTAACCCTAACCCTAAGCCTAACCCTAACCCTAGGCTACCCTTGACTGCTTCTGCCTCCAATAGATTTCCTAAGCACTAGTGTTTTAAGGAACAGCTTAAAAAGAGAATCCTAATGTGATTTCTGTATAATGGGTGTGTTCCTTATCTTATCCTAGTGTCTAAACTCTTCTCCATGGCTGGACCTCCAAATAATATTCCTTTACGTGCTAAGGGGTATCTAGAGAGTGGGGTAGGTTTAATAACTACCCTAACGCTAACGCGTACCCTAACCCTAACCCCTACCCTAACCCTAACACGTACCCTAATCCTAAACCGTACCCTAAACCGAGACCTAACCCTAACACTAACCCTAACCCTAACCCTAACCCATACCCTACGCCATACCCGAAGCCCTCCCCGAACCCATACCCTAAGCCGTACCCTAAGCCGTACCCTAAGCCTAAGCCTAACCCTAGGCTACCCTTGACTGCTTCTGCCTCCAATAGATTTCCTAAGCACTAGTGTTTTAAGGAACAGCTTAAAAAGAGAATCCTAATGTGATTTCTTTATAATGGGTGTGTTCCTTATCTTATCCTAGTGTCTAAACTCTTCTCCATGGCTGGACCCCCAAATAATATTCCTTTACGTGCTAAGGTGTATCTACAGAGTGGGATAGGTTTAATAACTACCCTAACCCTAACGCGTACCCTAACCCTAACCCCTACCCTAACCCTAACATGTACCCTAATCCTAACCCGTACCCTAAACCGAGCCCTAAGCCTAACACTAACCCTAACCCTAACCCTAACACATACCCTACGCCATACCCGAAGTCCTCCCCGAACCCGTACCCTAAGCCGTACCCTAAGCCTAACCGTAAGCCTAACCTAACCCTAGGCTACCCTTGACTGCTTCTGCCTCCAATAGATTTCCTAAGAAATAGTGTTTTAAGGAACAGCTTTAAAAAGATTCCTAATGTGATTTCTTTATAATGTGTGTGTTCCTTATATTATCTTAGTGTCTAAACTCTTCTCCATGGCTGGACCCCCAAATAATATTCCTTTACGTGCTAAGGGGTATCTAGAGAGTGGGATAGGTTTAATAACTACCCTAACCCTAACGCGTACCCTAACCCTAACCCCTACCCTAACCCTAACACGTACCGTAATCCTAACCAATACCCTAAACCGAGCCCTAACGCTAACACTAACCCTAACCCTAACCCTAACCCATACCCTACGCCGTACCCGAAGCCCTTCCCGAACCCGTACCCTAAGCCGTACCCTAAGCCGTACCCTAAGCCTAACCCTAACTTTAGGCTACCCTTGACTGCTTCTGCCTCCAATAGATTTCCTAAGCACTAGTGTTTTAAGGAACAGCTTAAAAAGAGAATCCTAATGTGATTTCTTTATAATGGGTGTGTTCCTTAACTTATCCTAGTGTCTAAACTCTTCTCCATGGCTGGACCCCCAAATAATATTCCTTTACGTGCTAAGGGGTATCTAGAGAGTGGGATAGATTTAATAACTGCCCTAACCCTAATGCGTACCCTAACCCTAACCCCTACCCTAACCCTAACACGTAACCGAATCCTAACCCGTACCCTAAACGGAGCCCTAACCCTAACACTAACCCTAACCCTAACCCTAACCCATACCCTACGCCGTACCCGAACCCCTCCCCGACCCCGTACCCTAAGCCGTCCCCTAAGCCTAACCCCAAGCCTAACCCTAACCCTAGGCTACCCTTGACTGCTTCTGCCTCCAATAGATTTCCTAAGCACTAGTGTTTTAAGGAACAGCTTAAAAAGAGAATCCTAATGTGATTTCTTTATAATGGGTGTGTTCCTTATCTTATCCTAGTATCTAAACTCTTCTCCAGGGCTGGACCTCCAAATAATATTCCTTTACGTGCTAAGGGGTTTCTAGAGAGTGGGATAGGTTTAATTACTACCCTAAACCTAACACGTACCCTAACCCTAACCCCTACCCTAACCCTAACACGTACCCTAATCCTAAACCGTACCCTAAACCGAGCCCTAACCCTAACACTAACCCTAACCCTAACCCTAACACATACCCTACGCCGTACCCGAAGCCCTCCCCGAACCCGTACCCTAAGCCGTACCCTAAGCATAACCCTAAGCCTAACCCTAACCCTAGGCTACCCTTGACTGCTTCTGCCTCCAATAGATTTCCTAAGCACTAGTGTTTTAAGGAACAGCTTAAAAAGAGAATCCTAATGTGATTTCTTTATAATGGGTGTGTTCCTTATCTTATCCTAGTGTCTAAACTCTTCTCCATGGCTGGACCCCCAAATAATATTCCTTTACATGCTAAGGGGTATCTAGAGAGTGGGATAGGTTTAATAACTACCCTAACCCTAACACGTACCCTAATCCTAACCCCTACCCTAACCCTAACACGTACCCTAATCCTAAACCGTAACCTAAACCGAGCCCTAACCCTAACACAAACCCTAACCCTAACCCTAACACATACCCTACGCCGTACCCGAAGTCCTCCCCGAACCCGTACACTAAGCCATACCCTAAGCCTAACCGTAAGCCTAACCTAACCCTAGGCTACCCTTGACTGCTTCTGCCTCCAATAGATTTCCTAAGTACTAGTGTTTTAAGGAACAGCTTAAAAAAGATTCCTAATGTGATTTATTTATAATGTGTGTGTTCCTTATATTATCTTAGTGTCTAAACTCTTCTCCATGGCTGGACCCCCAAATAATATTCCTTTACGTGCTAAGGGGTATCTAGAGAGTGGGATAGGTTTAATAACTACCCTAACCCTAATGCGTACCCTAACCCTTACCCCTTTCCTAACTCTAACACGTACCCTAATCCTAACCCGTACCCTACACCGAGCCCTAACACTAACCCTAACCCTAACCCTAACCCATACCCTACGTCGTACCCGAAGCCCTCCCCGAACCCGTACCCTAAGCCGTACCCTAAGCCTAACCCTAAGCCAAACCCTAACCCTAGGCTACCCTTGACTGCTTCTGCCTCCAATAGGTTTCCTAAGCACTAGTGTTTTAAGGAGCAGCTTAAAAAGAGAATTCTAATGTGTTTTCTTTATAATGGGTGTTTTCCTTATCTTATCCTAGTATCTAAACTCTTCTCCATGGCTGGACCCCCAAATAATATTCCTTTACGTGCTAAGGTGTATCTAGAGAGTGGGATAGGTTTAATCACTACCCTAACCCTAACACGTACATTAACCCTAACCACTATCCTAACCCTAACACGTACCTTAATCCTAACCCGTACCCTAAACCGAGCCCTATCCCTAACACTAACCCTAACCCTAACCCTAACCCATACCCTACGCCGTACCCGAAGCCCTCCCCGAACCCGTACCCTAAGCCGTACTCTAACCCTAACCCTAAGCCTAACCCTAACCCTAGGCTACCCTTGACTGCTTCTGCCTCCAATAGATTTCCTAAGCACTAGTGTTTTAAGGAACAGCATAAAAAGAGAATCCTAATGTGATTTCTTTATAATGGGTGTGTTCCATATCTTATCCTAGTGTCTAAACTCTTCTCCATGGCTGGACCCGCAAATAATATTCTTTACGTGCTGAGGGGTATCTAGAGAATGGGATAGGCTTAATAACTACCCTAAACCTAACACGTACATTAACCCTATCCACTATCCTAACCCTAACACGTACCCTAATCCTAACACGTACCCTATACCGAGCCCTAACCCTAACACTAACCCTAACCCTAACCCTAACCCATACCCTACGCCGTGCCCGAACCCATATCCGAACCCATACCCTAAGCCGTACCCTAACCCTAACCCTAACCCTAGGCTACCCTTGACTGCTTCTGCCTCCAATAGATTTCCTAAGCACTAGTGTTTTAAGGAACAGCTTAAAAAGAGAATCCTAATGTGATTTTTTTATAATGGGTGTGTTCCTTATCTTATCCTAGTGTCTAAACTCTTCTCCATGGCTGGACCTCCAAATAATATTCCTTTACGTGCTAAGGGGTATCTACAGAGTGGGATAGGTTTAATAACTACCCTAACCCTAATGCGTACCCTAACCCTTACCCCTTTCCTAACTCTAACACGTACGCTAATCCTAACCCTTACCCTACACCGAGCCCTAACCCTAACACAAACCCTAACCCTAACCCTAACCCATACCCTACGTCGTACCCGAAGCCCTCCCCGAACCCGTAACCTAAGCCGTACCCTAAGCCTAACCCTAAGCCTAACCCTAACCCTAGGCTACCCTTGACTGCTTCTGCCTCCAATAGGTTTCCTAAGCACTAGTGTTTTAAGGAGCAGCTTAAAAAGAGAATTCTAATGTGTTTTCTTTATAATGGGTGTTTTCCTTATCTTATCCTAGTATCTAAACTCTTCTCCATGGCTTGACCCCCAAATAATATTCCTTTACATGCTAAGGGGTATCTAGAGAGTGGGATAGGTTTAATCACTACCCTAACCCTAACACGTACATTAACCCAAACCACTATCCTAACCCTAACACGTACCTTAATCCTAACCCGTACCCTAAACCGAGCCCTATCCCTAACACTAACCCTAACCCTAACCCTAACCCATACCCTACGCCGTACACGAAGCCCTCCCCGAACCCGTACCCTAAGCCGTACGCTAACCCTAACCCTAAGCCTAACCCTAACCCTAGGCTACCCTTGACTGCTTCTGCCTCCAATAGATTTCCTAAGCACTAGTGTTTTAAGGAACAGCTTAAAAAGAGAATCCTAATGTGATTTCTGTATAATGGGTGTGTTCCTTATCTTATCCTAGTGTCTAAACTCTTCTCCATGGCTGGACCTCCAAATAATATTCCTTTACGTGCTAAGGGGTATCTAGAGAGTGGGGTAGGTTTAATAACTACCCTAACGCTAACGCGTACCCTAACCCTAACCCCTACCCTAACCCTAACACGTACCCTAATCCTAAACCGTACCCTAAACCGAGACCTAACCCTAACACTAACCCTAACCCTAACCCTAACCCATACCCTACGCCATACCCGAAGCCCTCCCCGAACCCATACCCTAAGCCGTACCCTAAGCCGTACCCTAAGCCTAAGCCTAACCCTAGGCTACCCTTGACTGCTTCTGCCTCCAATAGATTTCCTAAGCACTAGTGTTTTAAGGAACAGCTTAAAAAGAGAATCCTAATGTGATTTCTTTATAATGGGTGTGTTCCTTATCTTATCCTAGTGTCTAAACTCTTCTCCATGGCTGGACCCCCAAATAATATTCCTTTACGTGCTAAGGTGTATCTACAGAGTGGGATAGGTTTAATAACTACCCTAACCCTAACGCGTACCCTAACCCTAACCCCTACCCTAACCCTAACATGTACCCTAATCCTAACCCGTACCCTAAACCGAGCCCTAAGCCTAACACTAACCCTAACCCTAACCCTAACACATACCCTACGCCATACCCGAAGTCCTCCCCGAACCCGTACCCTAAGCCGTACCCTAAGCCTAACCGTAAGCCTAACCTAACCCTAGGCTACCCTTGACTGCTTCTGCCTCCAATAGATTTCCTAAGAAATAGTGTTTTAAGGAACAGCTTTAAAAAGATTCCTAATGTGATTTCTTTATAATGTGTGTGTTCCTTATATTATCTTAGTGTCTAAACTCTTCTCCATGGCTGGACCCCCAAATAATATTCCTTTACGTGCTAAGGGGTATCTAGAGAGTGGGATAGGTTTAATAACTACCCTAACCCTAACGCGTACCCTAACCCTAACCCCTACCCTAACCCTAACACGTACCGTAATCCTAACCAATACCCTAAACCGAGCCCTAACGCTAACACTAACCCTAACCCTAACCCTAACCCATACCCTACGCCGTACCCGAAGCCCTTCCCGAACCCGTACCCTAAGCCGTACCCTAAGCCGTACCCTAAGCCTAACCCTAACTTTAGGCTACCCTTGACTGCTTCTGCCTCCAATAGATTTCCTAAGCACTAGTGTTTTAAGGAACAGCTTAAAAAGAGAATCCTAATGTGATTTCTTTATAATGGGTGTGTTCCTTAACTTATCCTAGTGTCTAAACTCTTCTCCATGGCTGGACCCCCAAATAATATTCCTTTACGTGCTAAGGGGTATCTAGAGAGTGGGATAGATTTAATAACTGCCCTAACCCTAATGCGTACCCTAACCCTAACCCCTACCCTAACCCTAACACGTAACCGAATCCTAACCCGTACCCTAAACGGAGCCCTAACCCTAACACTAACCCTAACCCTAACCCTAACCCATACCCTACGCCGTACCCGAACCCCTCCCCGACCCCGTACCCTAAGCCGTCCCCTAAGCCTAACCCCAAGCCTAACCCTAACCCTAGGCTACCCTTGACTGCTTCTGCCTCCAATAGATTTCCTAAGCACTAGTGTTTTAAGGAACAGCTTAAAAAGAGAATCCTAATGTGATTTCTTTATAATGGGTGTGTTCCTTATCTTATCCTAGTATCTAAACTCTTCTCCAGGGCTGGACCTCCAAATAATATTCCTTTACGTGCTAAGGGGTTTCTAGAGAGTGGGATAGGTTTAATTACTACCCTAAACCTAACACGTACCCTAACCCTAACCCCTACCCTAACCCTAACACGTACCCTAATCCTAAACCGTACCCTAAACCGAGCCCTAACCCTAACACTAACCCTAACCCTAACCCTAACACATACCCTACGCCGTACCCGAAGCCCTCCCCGAACCCGTACCCTAAGCCGTACCCTAAGCATAACCCTAAGCCTAACCCTAACCCTAGGCTACCCTTGACTGCTTCTGCCTCCAATAGATTTCCTAAGCACTAGTGTTTTAAGGAACAGCTTAAAAAGAGAATCCTAATGTGATTTCTTTATAATGGGTGTGTTCCTTATCTTATCCTAGTGTCTAAACTCTTCTCCATGGCTGGACCCCCAAATAATATTCCTTTACATGCTAAGGGGTATCTAGAGAGTGGGATAGGTTTAATAACTACCCTAACCCTAACACGTACCCTAATCCTAACCCCTACCCTAACCCTAACACGTACCCTAATCCTAAACCGTAACCTAAACCGAGCCCTAACCCTAACACAAACCCTAACCCTAACCCTAACACATACCCTACGCCGTACCCGAAGTCCTCCCCGAACCCGTACACTAAGCCATACCCTAAGCCTAACCGTAAGCCTAACCTAACCCTAGGCTACCCTTGACTGCTTCTGCCTCCAATAGATTTCCTAAGTACTAGTGTTTTAAGGAACAGCTTAAAAAAGATTCCTAATGTGATTTATTTATAATGTGTGTGTTCCTTATATTATCTTAGTGTCTAAACTCTTCTCCATGGCTGGACCCCCAAATAATATTCCTTTACGTGCTAAGGGGTATCTAGAGAGTGGGATAGGTTTAATAACTACCCTAACCCTAATGCGTACCCTAACCCTTACCCCTTTCCTAACTCTAACACGTACCCTAATCCTAACCCGTACCCTACACCGAGCCCTAACACTAACCCTAACCCTAACCCTAACCCATACCCTACGTCGTACCCGAAGCCCTCCCCGAACCCGTACCCTAAGCCGTACCCTAAGCCTAACCCTAAGCCAAACCCTAACCCTAGGCTACCCTTGACTGCTTCTGCCTCCAATAGGTTTCCTAAGCACTAGTGTTTTAAGGAGCAGCTTAAAAAGAGAATTCTAATGTGTTTTCTTTATAATGGGTGTTTTCCTTATCTTATCCTAGTATCTAAACTCTTCTCCATGGCTGGACCCCCAAATAATATTCCTTTACGTGCTAAGGTGTATCTAGAGAGTGGGATAGGTTTAATCACTACCCTAACCCTAACACGTACATTAACCCTAACCACTATCCTAACCCTAACACGTACCTTAATCCTAACCCGTACCCTAAACCGAGCCCTATCCCTAACACTAACCCTAACCCTAACCCTAACCCATACCCTACGCCGTACCCGAAGCCCTCCCCGAACCCGTACCCTAAGCCGTACTCTAACCCTAACCCTAAGCCTAACCCTAACCCTAGGCTACCCTTGACTGCTTCTGCCTCCAATAGATTTCCTAAGCACTAGTGTTTTAAGGAACAGCATAAAAAGAGAATCCTAATGTGATTTCTTTATAATGGGTGTGTTCCATATCTTATCCTAGTGTCTAAACTCTTCTCCATGGCTGGACCCGCAAATAATATTCTTTACGTGCTGAGGGGTATCTAGAGAATGGGATAGGCTTAATAACTACCCTAAACCTAACACGTACATTAACCCTATCCACTATCCTAACCCTAACACGTACCCTAATCCTAACACGTACCCTATACCGAGCCCTAACCCTAACACTAACCCTAACCCTAACCCTAACCCATACCCTACGCCGTGCCCGAACCCATATCCGAACCCATACCCTAAGCCGTACCCTAACCCTAACCCTAACCCTAGGCTACCCTTGACTGCTTCTGCCTCCAATAGATTTCCTAAGCACTAGTGTTTTAAGGAACAGCTTAAAAAGAGAATCCTAATGTGATTTTTTTATAATGGGTGTGTTCCTTATCTTATCCTAGTGTCTAAACTCTTCTCCATGGCTGGACCTCCAAATAATATTCCTTTACGTGCTAAGGGGTATCTACAGAGTGGGATAGGTTTAATAACTACCCTAACCCTAACACGTACACTAACCCTAACGACTACCCTAACCCTAACAAGTACCCTAATCCTAACCCGTAACCTAAACCGAGCCCTAACCCTAACACTAACACTAACACTAAGCCTAACCCATACCCTACGCCATACCCGAATCCCTCCCCGATCCCGTACCCTAATCCGTACCCTAACCCTAACCCTAAGCCTAACCCTAACCCTAGGCTACCCTTGACTGCTTCTGCCTCCAATAGATATCCTAAGCACTAGTGTTTTAAGGAACAGCTTAAAAAGAGAATCCTAATGTGATTTCTTTATAACGGGTGTGTTCCTTATCTTATCCTAGTGTCTAAACTCTTCTCCATGGCTGGACCCCCAAATAATATTCTTTATGTTCTAAGGGGTATCTAGAGAGTGGGATAGGTTTAATATCTACCCTAACCCTAACACGTACCCTAACCCTAACCCCTACCCTAACCCTAACACGTACCCTAATCCTAAACCGTACCCTAAACAAAGCCCTAACCCTAACACTAACCCTAACCCTAACCCTAACCCATACCCTACGCCATACCCGAAGACCTCCCCGAACACATACCCTAAGCCGAACCCTAACCCTAACCCTAAGCCTAACCCTAACCCTAGGCTACCCTTGACTGCTTCTGCCTCCAATAGATTTCCTAAGCACTAGTGTTTTAAGGAACAGCTTAAAAAGAGAATCCTAATGTGATTTCTTTATAATGGGTGTGTTCCTTATCTTATCCTAGTGTCTAAACTCTTCTCCATGGCTGGACCTCCAAATAATATTCCTTTACGTGCTACGGGGTATCTAGAGAGTGGGATATGTTTAATAACTACCCTAAACCTAACACGTACCCTAACCCTAACCCCTACCCTAACCCTAACACGTACCCTAATCCTAAACCGTACCCTAAACCGAGCCCTAACCCTAACACTAACCCTAACCCTAACCCTAACCCATACCCTACGCCGTGCCCGAACCCCTACCCGAACCCATACCCTAAGCCGTACCCTAACCCTAACCCTAACCCTAGGCTACCCTTGACTGCTTCTGCCTCCAATAGATATCCTAAGCACTAGTGTTTTAAGGAACAGCTTAAAAAGAGAATCCTAATGTGATTTCTTTATAACGGGTGTGTTCCTTATCTTATCCTAGTGTCTAAACTGTTCTCCATGGCTGGACCCCCAAATAATATTCTTTATGTTCTAAGGGGTATCTAGAGAGTGGGATAGGGTTAATATCTACCCTAACCCTAACACGTACCCTAACCCTAACCCCTACCCTAACCCTAACACGTACCCAATCCTAAACCGTACCCTAAACAAAGCCCTAACCCTAACACTAACCCTAACCCTAACCCTAACCCATACCCTACGCCATACCCGAAGACCTCCCCGAACACATACCCTAAGCCGTACCCTAAGCCTAACCCTAAGCCTAACCCTAACCCTAGGCTACCCTTGACTGCTTCTGCCTCCAATAGGTTTCCTAAGCACTAGTGTTTTAAGGAACAGCTTAAAAAGAGAATCCTAATGTGATTTCTTTATAATGGGTGTGTTCCTTATCTTATCCTAGTGTCTAAACTCTTCTCCATGGCTGGACCTCCAAATAATATTCCTTTACGTGCTACGGGGTATCTAGAGAGTGGGATATGTTTAATAACTACCCTAAACCTAACACGTACCCTAACCCTAACCCCTACCCTAACCCTAACACGTACCCTAATCCTAAACC
Source organism: Balaenoptera physalus (assembly GCF_965194825.1). Taxonomy (NCBI): domain Eukaryota; kingdom Metazoa; phylum Chordata; class Mammalia; order Artiodactyla; family Balaenopteridae; genus Balaenoptera; species Balaenoptera physalus. The sequence goes on from NW_028124652.1 coordinate 10,657, forward strand.
GTACCCTAAACCGAGCCCTAACCCTAACACTAACCCTAACCCTAACCCTAACCCATACCCTACGCCGTGCCCGAACCCCTACCCGAACCCATACCCTAAGCCGTACCCTAACCGTAACCCTAACCCTAGGCTACCCTTGACTGCTTCTGCCTCCAATAGATTTCCTAAGCACTAGTGTTTTAAGGAACAGCTTAAAAAGAGAATCCTAATGTGATTTCTTTATAACGGGTGTGTTCCTTATCTTATCCTAGTGTCTAAACTCTTCTCCATGGCTGGACCCCCAAATAATATTCTTTATGTTCTAAGGGGTATCTAGAGAGTGGGATAGGTTTAATTACTACCCTAACCCTAACACGTACACTAACCCTAACGACTACCCTAACCCTAACAAGTACCCTAATCCTAACCCGTAACCTAAACCGAGCCCTAACCCTAACACTAACACTAACACTAAGCCTAACCCATACCCTACGCCGTACCCGAAGACCTCCCCGAACCCGTACCCTAAGCCATACCCTAAGCCTAACCCTAAGCCTAACCCTAACCCTAGGCTACCCTTGACTGCTTCTGCCTCCAATAGGTTTCCTAAGCACTAGTGTTTTAAGGAACAGCTTAAAAAGAGAATTCTAATGTGATTTCTTTATAATGGGTGTTTTCCTTATCTTCTCCTAGTATCTAAACTCTTCTCCATGGCTGGACCCCCAAATATTATTACTTTACGTGCTAAGGGGTATCTAGAGAGTGGGATAGGTTTAATTACTACCCTAACCCTAACACGTACACTAACCCTAACGACTACCCTAAACCTAACAAGTACCCTAATCCTAACCCGTAACCTAAACCGAGCCCTAACCCTAACACTAACACTAACACTAAGCCTAACCCATACCCTACGCCGTACCCGAATCCCTCCCCGATCCCGTACCCTAATCCGTACCCTAACCCTAACCCTAAGCCTAACCCTAACCCTAGGCTACCCTTGACTGCTTCTGCCTCCAATAGATTTCCTAAGCACTAGTGTTTTAAGGAACAGCTTAAAAAGAGAATCCTAATGTGATTTCTTTATAACGGGTGTGTTCCTTATCTTATCCTAGTGTCTAAACTCTTCTCCATGGCTGGACCCCCAAATAATATTCTTTATGTTCTAAGGGGTATCTAGAGAGTGGGATAGGTTTAATATCTACCCTAACCCTAACACGTACCCTAACCCTAACCCCTACCCTAACACTAACACGTACCCTAATCCTAAACCGTACCCTAAACAAAGCCCTAACCCTAACACTAACCCTAACCCTAACCCTAACCCATACCCTACGCCGTACCCGAAGCCCTCCCCGAACCCGTACCCTAAGCCGTACGCTAACCCTAACCCTAAGCCTAACCCTAACCCTAGGCTACCCTTGACTGCTTCTGCCTCCAATAGATTTCCTAAGCACTAGTGCTTTAAGGAACAGCTTAAAAAGAGAATCCTAATGTGATTTCTTTATAATGGGTGTGTTCCTTATCTTATCCTAGTGTCTAAACTCTTCTCCATGGCTGGACCTCCAAATAATATTCCTTTACGTGCTAAGGGGTATCTAGAGAGTGGGGTAGGTTTAATAACTACACTAACGCTAACGCGTACCCTAACCCTAACCCCTACCCTAACCCTAACACCTACCCTAATCCTAATCCGTACCCTAAACCGAGACCTAACCCTAACACTAACCCTAACCCTAACCCTAACCCGTACCCTACGCCATACCCGAAGCCCTCCCCGAACCCATACCCTAAGCCGTACCCTAAGCCGTACCCTAAGCCTAAGCCTAACCCTAGGCTACCCTTGACTGCTTCTGCCTCCAATAGATTTCCTAAGCACTAGTGTTTTAAGGAACAGCTTAAAAAGAGAATCCTGGGCTTCCCTGGTGGTGCAGTGGTTGAGAGTCTGCCTGCCAATGCAGGGGGACACGGGTTCGAGCCCTGGTCTGGGAAGATCCCACATGCCGCGGAGCAACTGGGCCCGTGAGCCACAACTACTGAGCCTGCGCGTCTGGAGCCTGTGCTCCACAACAGGAGAGGCCGCGATAGTGAGAGGCCCGCGCACCGCGATGAAGAGTGGCCCCCGCATGCCACAACTGGAGAAAGCCCTCGCACAGAAACGAAGACCCAACACAGCCAAAAATAAATAATAAATAAATAATAAATAAGTTTAAAAAATTTAAAAAAAAAAAAAAAAAAAAACAAAAAGAGAATCCTAATGTGATTTTTTTTATAATGGGTGTGTTCCTTATCTTATCCTAGTGTCTAAACTCTTCTCCATGGCTGGACCTCCAAATAATATTCCTTTACGTGCTAAGGGGTATCTAGAGAGTGGGATAGGTTTAATAACTACCCTAAACCTAACACGTACACTAACCCTAACGACTACCCTAACCCTAACAAGTACCCTAATCCTAACCCGTAACCTAAACCGAGCCCTAACCCTAACACTAACACTAACACTAAGCCTAACCCATACCCTACGCCGTACCCGAAGCCCTCCCCGATCCCGTACCCTAAGCAGTACCCTAACCCTAACCCTAAGCCTAACCCTAACCCTAGGCTACCCTTGACTGCTTCTGCCTCCAATAGATTTCCTAAGCACTAGTGTTTTAAGGAACAGCTTAAAAAGAGAATCCTAATGTGATTTCTTTATAATGGGTGTGTTCCTTATCTTATCCTAGTGTCTAAACTGTTCTCCATGGCTGGACCTCCAAATAATATTCCTTTACGTGCTAAGGGGTATCTAGAGAGTGGGATAGGTTTAATAACTACCCTAAACCTAACACGTACCCTAACCCTAACCCCTACCCTAACCCTAACACGTACCCTAATCCTAAACCGTACCCTAAACCGAGCCCTAACCCTAACACTAACCCTAACCCTAACCCTAACCCATACCCTACGCCGTGCCCGAACCCCTCCCTGAACCCGTACCCTAAGCCGTACCCTAAGCCTAACCCTAAGCCTAACCCTAACCCTAGGCTACCCTTGACTGCTTCTGCCTCCAATAGGTTTCCTAAGCACTAGTGTTTTAAGGAACAGCTTAAAAAGAGAATTCTAATGTGATTTCTTTATAATGGGTGTTTTCCTTATCTTATCCTGGTATCTAAACTCTTCTCCATGGCTGGACCCCCAAATAATATTCCTTTACGTGCTAAGGGGTATCTAGAGAGTGGGATAGGTTTAATCACTACCCTAACCCTAACACGTATATTAACCCTAACCACTATCCTAACCGTAACACGTACCTTAATCCTAACACGTACCCTAAACCGAGCCCTATCCCTAACACTAACCCTAACCATAACCCTAAACCATACCCTACGCCATACCCGAAGCCCTCCCCGAACCCGTACCGTAAGCCGTACCCTAACCCTAACCCTAAGCCTAACCCTAACCCTAGGCTACCCTTGACTGCTTCTGCCTCCAATAGAATTCCTAAGCACTAATGTTTTAAAGAAGAGCTTAAAAAGAGAATCCTAATGTGATTTCTTTATAATGGGTGTGTTCCTTATCTTATCCTAGTGTCTAAACTCTTCTCCAGGGCTGGACCTCCAAATAATATTCCTTTACGTGCTAAGGGGTTTCTAGAGAGTGGGATAGGTTTAATTACTACCCTAAACCTAACACGTACCCTAACCCTAACCCCTACCCTAACCCTAACACGTACCCTAATCCTAAACCGTACCCTAAACCGAGCCCTAACCCTAACACTAACCCTAACCCTAACCCTAACACATACCCTACGCCGTACCCGAAGCCCTCCCCGAACCCGTACCCTAAACCGTACCCTAAGCATAACCCTAAGCCTAACCCTAACCCTAGGCTACCCTTGACTGCTTCTGCCTCCAATAGATATCCTAAGCACTAGTGTTTTAAGGAACAGCTTAAAAAGAGAATCCTAATGTGATTTCTTTATAACGGGTGTGTTCCTTATCTTATCCTAGTGTCTAAACTCTTCTCCATGGCTGGACCCCCAAATAATATTCTTTATGTTCTAAGGGGTATCTAGAGAGTGGGATAGGTTTAATATCTACCCTAACCCTAACACGTACCCTAACCATAACCCCTACCCTAACCCTAACACGTACCGTAATCCTAAACCGTACCCTAAACAAAGCCCTAACCCTAACACAAACCCTAACCCTAACCCTAACCCATACCCTACGCCGTACCCGAAGTCCTCCCCGAACCCGTACACTAAGCCGTACCCTAAGCCTAACCGTAAGCCTAACCTAACCCTAGGCTACCCTTGACTGCTTCTGCGTCCAATAGATTTCCTAAGTACTAGTGTTTTAAGGAACAGCTTAAAAAAGATTCCTAATGTGATTTATTTATAATGTGTGTGTTCCTTATATTATCTTAGTGTCTAAACTCTTCTCCATGGCTGGACCCCCAAATAATATTCCTTTACGTGCTAAGGGGTATCTAGAGAGTGGGATAGGTTTAATAACTACACTAACCCTAATGCGTACCCTAACCCTTACCCCTTTCCTAACTCTAACACGTACCCTAATCCTAACCCGTACCCTACACCGAGCCCTAACACTAACCCTAACCCTAACCCTAACCCATACCCTACGTCGTACCCGAAGCCCTCCCCGAACCCGTACCCTAAGCCGTACCCTAAGCCTAACCCTAAGCCTAACCCTAACCCTAGGCTACCCTTGACTGCTTCTGCCTCCAATAGGTTTCCTAAGCACTAGTGTTTTAAGGAGCAGCTTAAAAAGAGAATTCTAATGTGTTTTCTTTATAATGGGTGTTTTCCTTATCTTATCCTAGTATCTAAACTCTTCTCCATGGCTGGACCCCCAAATAATATTCCTTTACGTGCTAAGGGGTATCTAGAGAGTGGGATAGGTTTAATCACTACCCTAACCCTAACACGTACATTAACCCTAACCACTATCCTAACCCTAACACGTACTTTAATCCTAACCCGTACCCTAAACCGAGCCCTATCCCTAACACTAACCCTAACCCTAACCCTAACCCATACCCTACGCCGTACCCGAAGCCCTCCCCGAACCCGTACCCTAAGCCGTACGCTAACCCTAACCCTAAGCCTAACCCTAACCCTAGGCTACCCTTGACTGCTTCTGCCTCCAATAGATTTCCTAAGCACTAGTGTTTTAAGGAACAGCATAAAAAGAGAATCCTAATGTGATTTCTTTATAATGGGTGTGTTCCATATCTTATCCTAGTGTCTAAACTCTTCTCCATGGCTGGACCCGCAAATAATATTCTTTACGTGCTGAGGGGTATCTAGAGAATGGGATAGGCTTAATAACTACCCTAAACCTAACACGTACATTAACCCTAACCACTATCCTAACCCTAACACGTACCCTAATCCTAACACGTACCCTAAACCGAGCCCTAACCCTAACACTAACCCTAACCCTAACCCTAACCCATACCCTACGCCGTGCCCGAACCCATACCCGAACCCATACCCTAAGCCGTACCCTAACCCTAACCCTAACCCTAGGCTACCCTTGACTGCTTCTGCCTCCAATAGATATCCTAAGCACTAGTGTTTTAAGGAACAGCTTAAAAAGAGAATCCTAATGTGATTTCTTTATAACGGGTGTGTTCCTTATCTTATCCTAGTGTCTAAACTCTTCTCCATGGCTGGACCCCCAAATAATATTCTTTATGTTCTAAGGGGTATCTAGAGAGTGGGATAGGTTTAATATCTACCCTAACCCTAACACGTACCCTAACCATAACCCCTACCCTAACCCTAACACGTACCGTAATCCTAAACCGTACCCTAAACAAAGCCCTAACCCTAACACTAACCCTAACCCTAACCCTAACCCATACCCTACGCCATACCCGAAGACCTCCCCGAACACATACCCTAAGCCGTACCCTAACCCTAACCCTAAGCCTAACCCTAACCCTAGGATACCCTTGACTGCTTCTGCCTCCAATAGATTTCCTAAGCACTAGTGTTTTAAGGAACAGCTTAAAAAGAGAATCCTAATGTGATTTATTTATAATGGGTGTGTTCCTTATCTTATCCTAGTGTCTAAACTCTTCTCCATGGCTGGACCTCCAAATAATATTCCTTTACGTGCTACGGGGTATCTAGAGAGTGGGATATGTTTAATAACTACCCTAAACCTAACACGTACCCTAACCCTAACCCCTACCCTAACCCTAACACGTACCCTAATCCTAAACCGTACCCTAAACCGAGCCCTAACCCTAACACTAACCCTAACCCTAACCCATACCCTACGCCGTGCCCGAACCCCTACCCGAACCCATACCCTAAGCCGTACCCTAACCCTAACCCTAACCCTAGGCTACCCTTGACTGCTTCTGCCTGCAATAGATTTCCTAAGCACTAGTGTTTTAAGGAACAGCTTAAAAAGAGAATCCTAATGTGATTTCTTTATAACGGGTGTGTTCCTTATCTTATCCTAGTGTCTAAACTCTTCTCCATGGCTGGACCCCCAAATAATATTCTTTATGTTCTAAGGGGTATCTAGAGAGTGGGATAGCTTTAATATCTACCCTAACCGTAACACGTACCCTAACCCTAACCCCTACCCTAACCCTAACACGTACCCTAATCCTAAACCGAACCCTAAACAAAGCCCTAACCCTAACATTAACCCTAACCCTAACCCTAACCCATACCCTACGCCATACCCGAAGACCTCCCCGAACCCGTACCCTAAGCCATACCCTAAGCCTAACCCTAAGCCTAACCCTAACCCTAGGCTACCCTTGACTGCTTCTGCCTCCAATAGGTTTCCTAAGCACTAGTGTTTTAAGGAACAGCTTAAAAAGAGAATTCTAATGTGATTTCTTTATAATGGGTGTTTTCCTTATCTTATCCTAGTATCTAAACTCTTCTCCATGGCTGGACCCCCAAATATAATTCCTTTACGTGCTAAGGGGTATCTAGAGAGTGGGATAGATTTAATTACTACCCTAACCCTAACACGTACACTAACCCTAACGACTACCCTAACCCTAACAAGTACCCTAATCCTAACCCGTAACCTAAACCGAGCCCTAACCCTAACACTAACACTAACACTAAGCCTAACCCATACCCTACGCCGTACCCGAATCCCTCCCCGATCCCGTACCCTAATCCGTACCCTAACCCTTACCCTAAGCCTAACCCTAACCCTAGGCTACCCTTGACTGCTTCTGCCTCCAATAGATTTCCTAAGCACTAGTGTTTTAAGGAACAGCTTAAAAAGAGAATCCTAATGTGATTTCTTTATAACGGGTGTGTTCCTTATCTTATCCTAGTGTCTAAACTCTTCTCCATGGCTGGACCCCCAAATAATATTCTTTATGTTCTAAGGGGTATCTAGAGAGTGGGATAGGTTTAATATCTACCCTAACCCTAACACGTACCCTAACCCTAACCCCTACCCTAACCCTAACACGTACCCTAATCCTAAACCGTACCCTAAACAAAGCCCTAACCCTAACACTAACCCTAACCCTAACCCTAACCCATACCCTACGCCATACCCGAAGACCTCCCCGAACACATACCCTAAGCCGTACCCTAACCCTAACCCTAAGCCTAACCCTAACCCTAGGCTACCCTTGACTGCTTCTGCCTCCAATAGATTTCCTAAGCACTAATGTTTTAAAGAAGAGCTTAAAAAGAGAATCCTAATGTGATTTCTTTATAATGGGTGTGTTCCTTATCTTATCCTAGTGTCTAAACTCTTCTCCAGGGCTGGACCTCCAAATAATATTCCTTTACGTGCTAAGGGGTTTCTAGAGAGTGGGATAGGTTTAATAACTACCCTAAACCTAACACGTACCCTAACCCTAACCCCTACCCTAACCCTAACACGTACCCTAATCCTAAACCGTACCCTAAACCGAGCCCTAACCCTAACACTAACCCTAACCCTAACCCTAACACATACCCTACGCCATACCCGAAGTCCTCCCCGAACCCGTACCCTAAGCCTAACCGTAAGCCTAACCTAACCCTAGGCTACCCTTGACTGCTTCTGCCTCCAATAGATTTCCTAAGAACTAGTGTTTTAAGGAACAGCTTTAAAAAGATTCCTAATGTGATTTCTTTATAATGTGTGTGTTCCTTATATTATCTTAGTGTCTAAACTCTTCTCCATGGCTGGACCCCCAAATAATATTCCTTTACGTGCTAAGGGGTATCTAGAGAGTGGGATAGGTTTAATAACTACCCTAACCCTAATGCATAACCTAACCCTTACCCCTTTCCTAACTCTAACACGTACCCTAATCCTAACCCGTACCCTACACCGAGCCCTAACCCTAACACTAACCCTAACCCTAACCCTAACCCATACCCTACGTCGTACCCGAAGCCCTCCCCGAACCCGTACCCTAAGCCGTACCCTAAGCCTAACCCTAAGCCTAACCCTAACCCTAGGCTACCCTTGACTGCTTCTGCCTCCAATAGGTTTCCGAAGCACTAGTGTTTTAAGGAGCAGCTTAAAAAGAGAATTCTAATGTGTTTTCTTTATAATGGGTGTTTTCCTTATCTTATCCTAGTATCTAAACTCTTCTCCATGGCTGGACCCCCAAATAATATTCCTTTACGTGCTAAGGGGTATCTAGAGAGTGGGATAGGTTTAATCACTACCCTAACCCTAACACGTACATTAATCCTAACCACTATCCTAACCCTAACACGTACCTTAATCCTAACCCGTAACGTAAACCGAGCCCTATCCCTAACACTAACCCTAAGCCTAACCCTAACCCATACCCTACGCCGTACCCGAAGCCCTCCCCAAACCCGTACCCTAAGCCGTACGCTAACCCTAACCCTAAGCCTAACCCTAACCCTAGGCTACCCTTGACTGCTTCTGCCTCCAATAGATTTCCTAAGCACTAGTGTTTTAAGGAACAGCATAAAAAGAGAATCCTAATGTGATTTCTTTATAATGGGTGTGTTCCATATCTTATCCTAGTGTCTAAACTCTTCTCCATGGCTGGACCCGCAAATAATATTCTTTACGTGCTGAGGGGTATCTAGAGAATGGGATAGGTTTAATAACTACCCTAACCCTAACACGTACATTAACCCTAACCACTATCCTAACCCTAACACGTACCCTAATCCTAACCCGTACCCTAAACCGAGCCCTAACCCTAACACTAACCCTAACCCTAACCCTAACCCATACCCTACGCCGTGCCCGAACCCCTACCCGAAACCAAACCCTAAGCCGTACCCTAAACCTAACCCTAACCCTAGGCTACCCTTGACTGCTTCTGCCTCCAATAGATTTCCTAAGAACTAGTGTTTTAAGGAACAGCTTAAAAAAGATTCCTAATGTGATTTCTTCATAATGGGTGTGTTCCTTATCTTATCCTAGTGTCTAAACTCTTCTCCATGGCTGGACCTCCAAATAATATTCCTTTACGTGCTAAGGGATATCTAGAGAGTGGGATAGGTTTAATAACAACCCTAACGCTAACGCGTACCCTAACCCTAACCCCTACCCTAAACCTAACACGTACCCTAATCCTAAACCGTACCCTAAACCGAGACCTAACCCTAACACTAACCCTAACCCTAACCCTAACCCATACCCTACGCAGTACCCGAAGTCCTGCCCGAACCCGTACCCTAAGCCGTACCCTAAGCCTAACCGTAAGCCTAAACTAACCCTAGGCTACCCTTGACTGCTTCTGCCTCCAATAGATTTCCTAAGAACTAGTGTTTTAAGGAACAGCTTAAAAAAGATTCCTAATGTGATTTCTTTATAATGTGTGTGTTTCTTATATTATCTTAGTGTCTAAACTCTTCTCCATGGCTGGACCCCCAAATAATATTCCTTTACTTGCTAAGGGGTATCTAGAGAGTGGGATAGGTTTAATAACTACCCTAACCCTAATGCGTACCCTAACCCTTACCCCTTTCCTAACTCTAACACGTACGCTAATCCTAACCCTTACCCTACACCGAGCCCTAACCCTAACACAAACCCTAACCCTAACCCTAACCCATACCCTACGTCGTACCCGAAGCCCTCCCCGAACCCGTAACCTAAGCCGTACCCTAAGCCTAACCCTAAGCCTAACCCTAACCCTAGGCTACCCTTGACTGCTTCTGCCTCCAATAGGTTTCCTAAGCACTAGTGTTTTAAGGAGCAGCTTAAAAAGAGAATTCTAATGTGTTTTCTTTATAATGGGTGTTTTCCTTATCTTATCCTAGTATCTAAACTCTTCTCCATGGCTTGACCCCCAAATAATATTCCTTTACGTGCTAAGGGGTATCTAGAGAGTGGGATAGGTTTAATCACTACCCTAACCCTAACACGTACATTAACCCAAACCACTATCCTAACCCTAACACGTACCTTAATCCTAACCCGTACCCTAAACCGAGCCCTATCCCTAACACTAACCCTAACCCTAACCCTAACCCATACCCTACGCCGTACCCGAAGCACTCCCCGAACCCGTACCCTAAGCCGTACGCTAACCCTAACCCTAAGCCTAACCCTAACCCTAGGCTACCCTTGACTGCTTCTGCCTCCAATAGATTTCCTAAGCACTAGTGTTTTAAGGAACAGCTTAAAAAGAGAATCGTAATGTGATTTCTTTATAATGGGTGTGTTCCTTATCTTATCCTAGTGTCTAAACTCTTCTCCATGGCTGGACCTCCAAATAATATTCCTTTACGTGCTAAGGGGTATCTAGAGAGTGGGGTAGGTTTAATAACTACCCTAACGCTAACGCGTACCCTAACCCTAACCCCTACCCTAACCCTAACACGTACCCTAATCCTAAACCGTACCCTAAACCGAGACCTAACCCTAACACTAACCCTAACCCTAACCCTAACCCATACCCTACGCCATACCCGAAGCCCTCCCCGAACCCATACCCTAAGCCGTACCCTAAGCCGTACCCTAAGCCTAAGCCTAACCCTAGGCTACCCTTGACTGCTTCTGCCTCCAATAGATTTCCTAAGCACTAGTGTTTTAAGGAACAGCTTAAAAAGAGAATCCTAATGTGATTTCTTTATAATGGGTGTGTTCCTTATCTTATCCTAGTGTCTAAACTCTTCTCCATGGCTGGACCCCCAAATAATATTCCTTTACGTGCTAAGGTGTATCTACAGAGTGGGATAGGTTTAATAACTACCCTAACCCTAACGCGTACCCTAACCCTAACCCCTACCCTAACCCTAACATGTACCCTAATCCTAACCCGTACCCTAAACCGAGCCCTAAGCCTAACACTAACCCTAACCCTAACCCTAACACATACCCTACGCCATACCCGAAGTCCTCCCCGAACCCGTACCCTAAGCCGTACCCTAAGCCTAACCGTAAGCCTAACCTAACCCTAGGCTACCCTTGACTGCTTCTGCCTCCAATAGATTTCCTAAGAACTAGTGTTTTAAGGAACAGCTTTAAAAAGATTCCTAATGTGATTTCTTTATAATGTGTGTGTTCCTTATATTATCTTAGTGTCTAAACTCTTCTCCATGGCTGGACCCCCAAATAATATTCCTTTACGTGCTAAGGGGTATCTAGAGAGTGGGATAGGTTTAATAACTACCCTAACCCTAACGCGTACCCTAACCCTAACCCCTACCCTAACCCTAACACGTAACCGAATCCTAACCCGTACCCTAAACGGAGCCCTAACCCTAACACTAACCCTAACCCTAACCCTAACCCATACCCTACGCCGTACCCGAACCCCTCCCCGAACCCGTACCCTAAGCCGTCCCCTAAGCCTAACCCCAAGCCTAACCCTAACCCTAGGCTACCCTTGACTGCTTCTGCCTCCAATAGATTTCCTAAGCACTAGTGTTTTAAGGAACAGCTTAAAAAGAGAATCCTAATGTGATTTCTTTATAATGGGTGTGTTCCTTATCTTATCCTAGTATCTAAACTCTTCTCCAGGGCTGGACCTCCAAATAATATTCCTTTACGTGCTAAGGGGTTTCTAGAGAGTGGGATAGGTTTAATTACTACCCTAAACCTAACACGTACCCTAACCCTAACCCCTACCCTAACCCTAACACGTACCCTAATCCTAAACCGTACCCTAAACCGAGCCCTAACCCTAACACTAACCCTAACCCTAACCCTAACACATACCCTACGCCGTACCCGAAGCCCTCCCCGAACCCGTACCCTAAGCCGTACCCTAAGCATAACCCTAAGCCTAACCCTAACCCTAGGCTACCCTTGACTGCTTCTGCCTCCAATAGATTTCCTAAGCACTAGTGTTTTAAGGAACAGCTTAAAAAGAGAATCCTAATGTGATTTCTTTATAATGGGTGTGTTCCTTATCTTATCCTAGTGTCTAAACTCTTCTCCATGGCTGGACCCCCAAATAATATTCCTTTACATGCTAAGGGGTATCTAGAGAGTGGGATAGGTTTAATAACTACCCTAACCCTAACACGTACCCTAATCCTAACCCCTACCCTAACCCTAACACGTACCCTAATCCTAAACCGTAACCTAAACCGAGCCCTAACCCTAACACAAACCCTAACCCTAACCCTAACACATACCCTACGCCGTACCCGAAGTCCTCCCCGAACCCGTACACTAAGCCATACCCTAAGCCTAACCGTAAGCCTAACCTAACCCTAGGCTACCCTTGACTGCTTCTGCCTCCAATAGATTTCCTAAGTACTAGTGTTTTAAGGAACAGCTTAAAAAAGATTCCTAATGTGATTTATTTATAATGTGTGTGTTCCTTATATTATCTTAGTGTCTAAACTCTTCTCCATGGCTGGACCCCCAAATAATATTCCTTTACGTGCTAAGGGGTATCTAGAGAGTGGGATAGGTTTAATAACTACCCTAACCCTAATGCGTACCCTAACCCTTACCCCTTTCCTAACTCTAACACGTACCCTAATCCTAACCCGTACCCTACACCGAGCCCTAACACTAACCCTAACCCTAACCCTAACCCATACCCTACGTCGTACCCGAAGCCCTTCCCGAACCCGTACCCTAAGCCGTACCCTAAGCCTAACCCTAAGCCAAACCCTAACCCTAGGCTACCCTTGACTGCTTCTGCCTCCAATAGGTTTCCTAAGCACTAGTGTTTTAAGGAGCAGCTTAAAAAGAGAATTCTAATGTGTTTTCTTTATAATGGGTGTTTTCCTTATCTTATCCTAGTATCTAAACTCTTCTCCATGGCTGGACCCCCAAATAATATTCCTTTACGTGCTAAGGTGTATCTAGAGAGTGGGATAGGTTTAATCACTACCCTAACCCTAACACGTACATTAACCCTAACCACTATCCTAACCCTAACACGTACCTTAATCCTAACCCGTACCCTAAACCGAGCCCTATCCCTAACACTAACCCTAACCCTAACCCTAACCCATACCCTACGCCGTACCCGAAGCCCTCCCCGAACCCGTACCCTAAGCCGTACTCTAACCCTAACCCTAAGCCTAACCCTAACCCTAGGCTACCCTTGACTGCTTCTGCCTCCAATAGATTTCCTAAGCACTAGTGTTTTAAGGAACAGCATAAAAAGAGAATCCTAATGTGATTTCTTTATAATGGGTGTGTTCCATATCTTATCCTAGTGTCTAAACTCTTCTCCATTGCTGGACCCGCAAATAATATTCTTTACGTGCTGAGGGGTATCTAGAGAATGGGATAGGCTTAATAACTACCCTAAACCTAACACGTACATTAACCCTATCCACTATCCTAACCCTAACACGTACCCTAATCCTAACACGTACCCTAAACCGAGCCCTAACCCTAACACTAACCCTAACCCTAACCCTAACCCATACCCTACGCCGTGCCCGAACCCATATCCGAACCCATACCCTAAGCCGTACCCTAACCCTAACCCTAACCCTAGGCTACCCTTGACTGCTTCTGCCTTCAATAGATTTCCTAAGCACTAGTGTTTTAAGGAACAGCTTAAAAAGAGAATCCTAATGTGGTTTTTTTATAATGGGTGTGTTCCTTATCTTATCCTAGTGTCTAAACTCTTCTCCATGGCTGGACCTCCAAATAATATTCCTTTACGTGCTAAGGGGTATCTACAGAGTGGGATAGGTTTAATAACTACCCTAACCCTAACACGTACACTAACCCTAACGACTACCCTAACCCTAACAAGTACCCTAATCCTAACCCGTAACCTAAACCGAGCCCTAACCCTAACACTAACACTAACACTAAGCCTAACCCATACCCTACGCCATACCCGAATCCCTCCCCGATCCCGTACCCTAATCCGTACCCTAACCCTAACCCTAAGCCTAACCCTAACCCTAGGCTACCCTTGACTGCTTCTGCCTCCAATAGATATCCTAAGCACTAGTGTTTTAAGGAACAGCTTAAAAAGAGAATCCTAATGTGATTTCTTTATAACGGGTGTGTTCCTTATCTTATCCTAGTGTCTAAACTCTTCTCCATGGCTGGACCCCCAAATAATATTCTTTATGTTCTAAGGGGTATCTAGAGAGTGGGATAGGTTTAATATCTACCCTAATCCTAACACGTACCCTAACCCTAACCCCTACCCTAACCCTAACACGTACCCTAATCCTAAACCGTACCCTAAACAAAGCCCTAACCCTAACACTAACCCTAACCCTAACCCTAACCCATACCCTACGCCATACCCGAAGACCTCCCCGAACACATACCCTAAGCCGAACCCTAACCCTAACCCTAAGCCTAACCCTAACCCTAGGCTACCCTTGACTGCTTCTGCCTCCAATAGATTTCCTAAGCACTAGTGTTTTAAGGAACAGCTTAAAAAGAGAATCCTAATGTGATTTCTTTATAATGGGTGTGTTCCTTATCTTATCCTAGTGTCTAAACTCTTCTCCATGGCTGGACCTCCAAATAATATTCCTTTACGTGCTACGGGGTATCTAGAGAGTGGGATATGTTTAATAACTACCCTAACCCTAACACGTACCCTAACCCTAACCCCTACCCTAACCCTAACACGTACCCTAATCCTAAACCGTACCCTAAACCGAGCCCTAACCCTAACACTAACCCTAACCCTAACCCTAACCCATACCCTACGCCGTGCCCGAACCCCTACCCGAACCCATACCCTAAGCCGTACCCTAACCCTAACCCTAACCCTAGGCTACCCTTGACTGCTTCTGCCTCCAATAGATATCCTAAGCACTAGTGTTTTAAGGAACAGCTTAAAAAGAGAATCCTAATGTGATTTCTTTATAACGGGTGTGTTCCTTATCTTATCCTAGTGTCTAAACTGTTCTCCATGGCTGGACCCCCAAATAATATTCTTTATGTTCTAAGGGGTATCTAGAGAGTGGGATAGGGTTAATATCTACCCTAACCCTAACACGTACCCTAACCCTAACCCCTACCCTAACCCTAACACGTACCCAATCCTAAACCGTACCCTAAACAAAGCCCTAACCCTAACACTAACCCTAACCCTAACCCTAACCCATACCCTACGCCATACCCGAAGACCTCCCCGAACACATACCCTAAGCCGTACCCTAAGCCTAACCCTAAGCCTAACCCTAACCCTAGGCTACCCTTGACTGCTTCTGCCTCCAATAGGTTTCCTAAGCACTAGTGTTTTAAGGAACAGCTTAAAAAGAGAATCCTAATGTGATTTCTTTATAATGGGTGTGTTCCTTATCTTATCCTAGTGTCTAAACTCTTCTCCATGGCTGGACCTCCAAATAATATTCCTTTACGTGCTACGGGGTATCTAGAGAGTGGGATATGTTTAATAACTACCCTAAACCTAACACGTACCCTAACCCTAACCCCTACCCTAACCCTAACACGTACCCTAATCCTAAACCGTACCCTAAACCGAGCCCTAACCCTAACACTAACCCTAACCCTAACCCTAACCCATACCCTACGCCGTGCCCGAACCCCTACCCGAACCCATACCCTAAGCCGTACCCTAACCCTAACCCTAACCCTAGGCTACCCTTGACTGCTTCTGCCTCCAATAGATTTCCTAAGCACTAGTGTTTTAAGGAACAGCTTAAAAAGAGAATCCTAATGTGATTTCTTTATAACGGGTGTGTTCCTTATCTTATCCTAGTGTCTAAACTCTTCTCCATGGCTGGACCCCCAAATAATATTCTTTATGTTCTAAGGGGTATCTAGAGAGTGGGATAGGTTTAATTACTACCCTAACCCTAACACGTACACTAACCCTAACGACTACCCTAACCCTAACAAGTACCCTAATCCTAACCCGTAACCTAAACCGAGCCCTAACCCTAACACTAACACTAACACTAAGCCTAACCCATACCCTACGCCGTACCCGAAGACCTCCCCGAACCCGTACCCTAAGCCATACCCTAAGCCTAACCCTAAGCCTAACCCTAACCCTAGGCTACCCTTGACTGCTTCTGCCTCCAATAGGTTTCCTAAGCACTAGTGTTTTAAGGAACAGCTTAAAAAGAGAATTCTAATGTGATTTCTTTATAATGGGTGTTTTCCTTATCTTATCCTAGTATCTAAACTCTTCTCCATGGCTGGACCCCCAAATATTATTACTTTACGTGCTAAGGGGTATCTAGAGAGTGGGATAGGTTTAATTACTACCCTAACCCTAACACGTACACTAACCCTAACGACTACCCTAAACCTAACAAGTACCCTAATCCTAACCCGTAACCTAAACCGAGCCCTAACCCTAACACTAACACTAACACTAAGCCTAACCCATACCCTACGCCGTACCCGAATCCCTCCCCGATCCTGTACCCTAATCCGTACCCTAACCCTAACCCTAAGCCTAACCCTAACCCTAGGCTACCCTTGACTGCTTCTGCCTCCAATAGATTTCCTAAGCACTAGTGTTTTAAGGAACAGCTTAAAAAGAGAATCCTAATGTGATTTCTTTATAACGGGTGTGTTCCTTATCTTATCCTAGTGTCTAAACTCTTCTCCATGGCTGGACCCCCAAATAATATTCTTTATGTTCTAAGGGGTATCTAGAGAGTGGGATAGGTTTAATATCTACCCTAACCCTAACACGTACCCTAACCCTAACCCCTACCCTAACCCTAACACCTACCCTAATCCTAATCCGTACCCTAAACCGAGACCTAACCCTAACACTAACCCTAACCCTAACCCGTACCCTACGCCATACCCGAAGCCCTCCCCGAACCCATACCCTAAGCCGTACCCTAAGCCGTACCCTAAGCCTAAGCCTAACCCTAGGCTACCCTTGACTGCTTCTGCCTCCAATAGATTTCCTAAGCACTAGTGTTTTAAGGAACAGCTTAAAAAGAGAATCCTAATGTGATTTCTTTATAATGGGTGTGTTCCTTATCTTATCCTAGTGTCTAAACTCTTCTCGATGGCTGGACCCCCAAATAATATTCCTTTGCGTGCTAAGGTGTATCTACAGAGTGGGATAGGTTTAATAACTACCCTAACCCTAATGCGTACCCTAACCCTAACTCCTACCCTAACCCTAACATGTACCCTAATCCTAACCCGTACCCTAAACCGAGCCCTAACCCTAACACTAACCCTAACCCTAACCCTAACACATACCCTACGCCATACCCGAAGTCCTCCCCGAACCCGTACCCTAAGCCGTATCCTAAGCCTAACCGTAAGCCTAACCTAACCCTAGGCTACACTTGACTGCTTCTGCCTCCAATAGATTTCCTAAGAACTAGTGTTTTAAGGAACAGCTTTAAAAAGATTCCTAATGTGATTTCTTTATAATGTGTGTGTTCCTTATATTATCTTAGTGTCTAAACTCTTCTCCATGGCTGGACCCCCAAATAATATTCCTTTACGTGCTAAGGGGTATCTAGAGAGTGGGATAGCTTTAATAACTACCCTAACCCTAATGCATACCCTAACCCTTACCCCTTTCCTAACTCTAACACGTACCCTAATCCTAACCCGTACCCTACACCGAGCCCTAACCCTAACACTAACCCTAACCCTAACCCTAACCCATACCGTACGTCGTACCCGAAGCCCTCCCCGAACCCGTACCCTAAGCCGTACCCTAAGCCTAACCCTAAGCCTAACCCTAACCCTAGGCTACCCTTGATTGCTTCTGCCTCCAATAGGTTTCCTAAGCACTAGTGTTTTAAGGAGCAGCATAAAAAGAGAATTCTAATGTGTTTTCTTTATAATGGGTGTTTTCCTTATCTTATCCTAGTATCTAAACTCTTCTCCATGGCTGGACCCCCAAATAATATTCCTTTACGTGCTAAGGGGTATCTAGAGAGTGGGATAGGTTTATTCACTACCCTAACCCTAACACGTACATTAACCCTAACCACTATCCTAACCCTAACACGTACCTTAATCCTAACCCGTACCGTAAACCGAGCCCTATCCCTAACACTAACCCTAAGCCTAACCCTAACCCATACCCTACGCCGTACCCGAAGCCCTCCCCAAACCCGTACCCTAAGCCGTACGCTAACCCTAACCCTAAGCCTAACCCTAACCCTAGGCTACCCTTGACTGCTTCTGCCTCCAATAGATTTCCTAAGCACTAGTGTTTTAAGGAACAGCATAAAAAGAGAATCCTAATGTGATTTCTTTATAATGGGTGTGTTCCATATCTTATCCTAGTGTCTAAACTCTTCTCCATGGCTGGACCCGCAAATAATATTCTTTACGTGCTGAGGGGTATCTAGAGAATGGGATAGGTTTAATAACTACCCTAACCCTAACACGTACATTAACCCTAACCACTATCCTAACCCTAACACGTACCTTAATCCTAACCCGTACCCTAAACCGAGCCCTATCCCTAACACTAACCCTAAACCTAACCCTAACCCATACCCTACGCCGTACCCGAAGCCCTCCCCGAACCCGTACCCTAAGCCGTACGCTAACCCTAACCCTAAGCCTAACCCTAACCCTAGGCTACCCTTGACTGCTTCTGCCTCCAATAGATTTCCTAAGCACTAGTGTTTTAAGGAACAGCTTAAAAAGAGAATCCTAATGTGATTTCTTTATAATGGGTGTGTTCCTTATCTTATCCTAGTGTCTAAACTCTTCTCCATGGCTGGACCTCCAAATAATATTCCTTTACGTGCTAAGGGGTATCTAGAGAGTGGGGTAGGTTTAATAACTACCCTAACGCTAACGCGTACCCTAACCCTAACCCCTACCCTAACCCTAACACGTACCCTAATCCTAAACCGTACCCTAAACCGAGACCTAACCCTAACACTAACCCTAACCCTAACCCTAACCCATACCCTACGCCATACCCGAAGCCCTCCCCGAACCCATACCCTAAGCCGTACCCTAAGCCGTACCCTAAGCCTAAGCCTAACCCTAGGCTACCCTTGACTGCTTCTGCCTCCAATAGATTTCCTGAGCACTAGTGTTTTAAGGAACAGCTTAAAAAGAGAATCCTAATGTGATTTCTTTATAATGGGTGTGTTCCTTATCTTATCCTAGTGTCTAAACTCTTCTCGATGGCTGGACCCCCAAATAATATTCCTTTACGTGCTAAGGTGTATCTACAGAGTGGGATAGGTTTAATAACTACCCTAACCCTAACGCGTACCCTAACCCTAACTCCTACCCTAACCCTAACATGTACCCTAATCCTAACCCGTACCCTAAACCGAGCCCTAACCCTAACACTAAACCTAACCCTAACCCTAACACATACCCTACGCCATACCCGAAGTCCTCCCCGAACCCGTACCCTAAGCCGTATCCTAAGCCTAACCGTAAGCCTAACCTAACCCTAGGCTACCCTTGACTGCTTCTGCCTCCAATAGATTTCCTAAGAACTAGTGTTTTAAGGAACAGCTTTAAAAAGATTCCTAATGTGATTTCTTTATAATGTGTGTGTTCCTTATATTATCTTAGTGTCTAAACTCTTCTCCATGGCTGGACCCCCAAATAATATTCCTTTACGTGCTAAGGGGTATCTAGAGAGTGGGATAGGTTTAATAACTACCCTAACCCTAATGCATACCCTAACCCTTACCCCTTTCCTAACTCTAACACGTACCCTAATCCTAACCCGTACCCTACACCGAGCCCTAACCCTAACACTAACCCTAACCCTAACCCTAACCCATACCCTACGTCGTACCCGAAGCCCTCCCCGAACCCGTACCCTAAGCCGTACCCTAAGCCTAACCCTAAGCCTAACCCTAACCCTAGGCTACCCTTGACTGCTTCTGCCTCCAATAGATTTCCTAAGCACTAGTGTTTTAAGGAACAGCATAAAAAGAGAATCCTAATGTGATTTCTTTATAATGGGTGTGTTCCATATCTTATCCTAGTGTCTAAACTCTTCTCCATGGCTGGACCCGCAAATAATATTCTTTACGTGCTGAGGGGTATCTAGAGAATGGGATAGGTTTAATAACTACCCTAACCCTAACACGTACATTAACCCTAACCACTATCCTAACCCTAACACGTACCCTAATCCTAACCCGTACCCTAAACCGAGCCCTAACCCTAACACTAACCCTAACCCTAACCCTAACCCATACCCTACGCCGTGCCCGAACCCCTACCCGAAACCAAACCCTAAGCCGTACCCTAAACCTAACCCTAACCCTAGGCTACCCTTGACTGCTTCTGCCTCCAATAGATTTCCTAAGAACTAGTGTTTTAAGGAACAGCTTAAAAAAGATTCCTAATGTGATTTCTTCATAATGGGTGTGTTCCTTATCTTATCCTAGTGTCTAAACTCTTCTCCATGGCTGGACCTCCAAATAATATTCCTTTACGTGCTAAGGGATATCTAGAGAGTGGGATAGGTTTAATAACCACCCTAACGCTAACGCGTACCCTAACCCTAAACCCTACCCTAACCCTAACACGTACCCTAATCCTAAACCGTACCCTAAACCGAGACCTAACCCTAACACTAACCCTAACCCTAACCCTAACCCATACCCTACGCAGTACCCGAAGTCCTGCCCGAACCCGTACCCTAAGCCGTACCCTAAGCCTAACCGTAAGCCTAAACTAACCCTAGGCTACCCTTGACTGCTTCTGCCTCCAATAGATTTCCTAAGAACTAGTGTTTTAAGGAACAGCTTAAAAAAGATTCCTAATGTGATTTATTTATAATGTGTGTGTTTCTTATATTATCTTAGTGTCTAAACTCTTCTCCATGGCTGGACCCCCAAATAATATTCGTTTACTTGCTAAGGGGTATCTAGAGAGTGGGGTAGGTTTAATAACTACCCTAACGCTAACGCGTACCCTAACCCTAACCCCTAAACTAACCCTAACACGTACCCTAATCCTAAACCGTACACTAAACCGAGACCTAACCCTAACACTAACCCTAACCCTAACCCTAACCCATACCCTACGCCATACCCGAAGCCCTCCCCGAACCCATACCCTAAGCCGTACCCTAAGCCGTACCCTAAGCCTAAGCCTAACCCTAGGCTACCCTTTACTGCTTCTGCCTCCAATAGATTTCCTAAGCACTAGTGTTTTAAGGAACAGCTTAAAAAGAGAATCCTAATGTGATTTCTTATAATGGGTGTGTTCCTTATCTTATCCTAGTGTCTAAACTCTTCTCGAAGGCTGGACCCCCAAATAATATTCCTTTACGTGCTAAGGTGTATCTAGAGAGTGGGATAGGTTTAATAACTACCCTAACCCTAACGCGTACCCTAACCCTAACCCCTATCCTAACCCTAACATGTACCCTAATCCTAACCCGTACCCTAAACCGAGCCCTAACCCTAACACTAACCCTAACCCTAACCCTAACCCAAACCCTACGCCGTTCCCGAACCCCTCCCCAAACCCGTACCCTAAGCCGTACCCTAAGCCGTACGCTAAGCCTAACCCTAACCCTAGGCTACCCTTGACTGCTTCTGCCTCCAATAGATTTCCTAAGCACTAGTGTTTTAAGGAACAGCTTAAAAAGAGAATCCTAATGTGATTTCTTTATAATGGGTGTGTTCCTTATCTTATCCTAGTGTCTAAACTCTTCTCCATGGCTGGACCCCCAAATAATATTCCTTTACGTGCTAAGGGGTATCTAGAGAGTGGGATAGGTTTAATAACTACCCTAACCCTAACGCGTACCCTAACCCTAACCCCTACCCTAACCCTAACACGTACCCTAATCCTAACCCATACCCCAAACCGAGCCCTAACCCTAACACTCACCCTAACCCTAACCCATACCCTACGCCATACCCGAAGCCCTCCCCGAACCCGTACCCTAAGCCGTACCCTAAGCCGTACCCTAAGCCTAACCCTAACCCTAGGCTACCCTTGACTGCTTCTGCCTCCAATAGATTTCCTAAGCACTAGTGTTTTAAGGAACAGCTTAAAAAGAGAATCCTAATGTGATTTCTTTATAATGGGTGTGTTCCTTATCTTATCCTAGTGTCTAAACTCTTCTCCATGGCTGGACCGCCTAATAATATTCCTTGACGTGCTAAGGTGTATCTAGAGAGTGGGATAGGTTTAATAACTACCCTAACCCTAACGCGTACCCTAACCCTAACGCCTACCCTAACCCTAACACGTACCCTAATCCTAACCCGTACCCTAAACCGAACCCTAACCCTAACACTAACCCTAACCCTAACCCTAAGCCATACCCTACGCCGTACCCGAATCCCTCACCGAACCCGTACCCTAAGCCGTACCCTAAGCCTAACCCTAAGCCTAACCCTAACCCTAGGCTACCCTTGACTGCTTCTGCCTCCAATAGATTTCCTAAGCACTAGTGTTTTAAGGAACAACTTAAAAAGAGAATCCTAATGTCATTTCTTTATAATGTGTGTGTTCCTTATCTTATCCTAGTGTCTAAACTCTTCTCCATGGCTGGACCTCCAAATAATATTCCTTTACGTGCTGAGGGGTATCTAGAGAGTGGGATAGGTTTAATAACTACCCTAACACTAACGCGTACCCTAACCCTAACCCCTACCCTAACACTAACTCGTACCCTAATCCTAAACAATACCCTAAACCGAGCCCTAACCCTAACACTAACCCTAACCCTAACCCTAACCCATACCCTACGCCGTACCCGAAGCCCTCCACGAACCCGTACCCTAAGCCGTACCCTAAGCCTAACCCTAAGCCTAACCCTAACCCTAGGCTACCCTTGACTGCTTCTGCCTCCAATAGATTTCCTAAGCACTAGTGTTTTAAGGAACAGCTTAAAATGAGAATCCTAATGTGATTTCTTTATAATGGGTGTGTTCATTATCTTATCCTAGTGTGTAAACTCTTCTCCATGGCTGGACCTCCAAATAATATTCCTTTACGTGCTAAGGGGTATCTAGAGAGTGGGTTAGGTTTAATAACTACCCTAACACTAATGCGTACCCTAACCCTAACCCCTACCATATCGCTAACAAGTACCCTAATCCTAACCTGTACCCTAAACCGAGCCCTAACCCTAACACTAACCCTAACACTAACCCTAACCCATACCCTACGCCGTACCCGAAGCCCTCCCCGAACCCGTACCCTAAGCCGTACCCTAAGCCGTACCCTAAGCCTAACCCTAACCCTAGGCTACCCTTGACTGCTTCTGCCTCCAATAGATTTCCTAAGCACTAGTGTTTTAAGGAACAGCTTAAAAAGAGAATCCTAATGTGATTTCTTTATAATGGGTGTGTTCCTTATCTTATCCTAGTGTCTAAACTCTTCTCCATGGCTGAACCGCCAAATAATATTCCTTGACGTGCTAAGGTGTATCTAGAGAGTGGGATAGGTTTAATAACTACCCTAACCCTAACGGGTACCCTAACCCTAACCCCTACCCTAACCCTAACACGTACCCTAATCCTAAACCCGGGCTCGGTGTAGGGTACGTGTTAGGATTAGGGTACGTGTTAGAGTTAGGAAAGGGGTAAGGGTTAGGGTATGCATTAGGGTTAGGGTAGTTATTAAACCTATCCCACTCTCTAGATACCCCTTTGCACATAAAGGAATATTATTTGGGGGTCCAGCCATGGAGAAGAGTTTAGACACTAAAATAATATAAGGAACACACACATTATAAAGAAATCACATTAGGAATCTTTTTAAAGCTGTTCCTTAAAACACTAGTTCTTAGGAAATCTATTGGAGGCAGAAGCAGTCAAGTGTAGCCTAGGGTTAGGTTAGGCTTACGGTTAGGCTTAGGGTACGGCTTAGGGTACGGGTTCGGGGAGGACTTCGGGTATGGCGTAGGGTATGTGTTAGGGTTAGGGTTAGGGTTAGTGTTAGGCTTAGGGCTCGGTTTAGGGTACAGTTTAGGATTAGGGTACATGTTAGGGTTAGGGTAGGGGTTAGGGTTAGGGTACGCGTTAGGGTTAGGGTAGTTATTAAACCTATCCCACTCTGTAGATACACCTTAGCACGTAAAGGAATATTATTTGGGGGTCCAGCCATCGAGAAGAGTTTAGACACTAGGATAAGATAAGGAACACACCCATTATAAAGAAATCACATTAGGATTCTCTTTTTAAGCTGTTCCTTAAAACACTAGTGCTTAGGAAATCTATTGGAGGCAGAAGCAGTCAAGTATCTAGAGAATGGGATAGGTTTAATAACTACCCTAACCCTAACACGTACATTAACCCTAACCACTATCCTAACCCTAACACGTACCCTAATCCTAACCCGTACCCTAAACCGAGCCCTAACCCTAACACTAACCCTAACCCTAACCCTAACCCATACCCTACGCCGTGCCCGAACCCCTACCCGAAACCAAACCCTAAGCCGTACCCTAAACCTAACCCTAACCCTAGGCTACCCTTGACTGCTTTTGCCTCCAATAGATTTCCTAAGAACTAGTGTTTTAAGGAACAGCTTAAAAAAGATTCCTAATGTGATTTCTTTATAATGTGTGTGTTTCTTATATTATCTTAGTGTCTAAACTCTTCTCCATGGCTGGACCCCCAAATAATATTCGTTTACTTGCTAAGGGGTATCTAGAGAGTGGGATAGGTTTAATAACTACCCTAACCCTAATGCGTACCCTAACCCTTACCCCTTTCCTAACTCTAACACGTACCCTAATCCTAACCCTTACCCTACACCGAGCCCTAACCCTAACACAAACCCTAACCCTAACCCTAACCCATACCCTACGTCGTACCCGAAGCCCTCCCCGAACCCGTAACCTAAGCCGTACCCTAAGCCTAACCCTAAGCCTAACCCTAACCCTAGGCTACCCTTGACTGCTTCTGCCTCCAATAGGTTTCCTAAGCACTAGTGTTTTAAGGAGCAGCTTAAAAAGAGAATTCTAATGTGTTTTTTTTATAATGGGTGTTTTCCTTATCTTATCCTAGTATCTAAACTCTTCTCTATGGCTTGACTCCCAAATAATATTCCTTTACGAGCTAAGGGGTATCTAGAGAGTGGGATAGGTTTAATCACTACCCTAACCCTAACACGTACATTAACCCTAACCACTATCCTAACCCTAACACGTACCTTAATCCTAAACCGTACCCTAAACCGAGACCTAACCCTAACACTAACCCTAACCCTAACCCTAACCCATACCCTACGCCATACCCGAAGCCCTCCCCGAACCCATACCCTAAGCCGTACCCTAAGCCGTACCCTAAGCCTAAGCCTAACCCTAGGCTACCCTTGACTGCTTCTGCCTCCAATAGATTTCCTAAGCACTAGTGTTTTAAGGAACAGCTTAAAAAGAGAATTCTAATGTGATTTCTTTATAATGGGTGTGTTCCTTATCTTATCCTAGTGTCTAAACTCTTCTCGATGGCTGGACCCCCAAATAATATTCCTTTACGTGCTAAGGTGTATCTAGAGAGTGGGATAGGTTTAATAACTACCCTAACCCTAACGCGTACCCTAACCCTAACCCCTACCCTAACCCTAACATGTACCCCAATCCTAACCCGTACCCTAAACCGAGCCCTAACCCTAACACTAACCCTAACCCTAACCCTAACCCAAACCCTACGCCGTTCCCGAACCCCTCCCCAAACCCGTACCCTAAGCCGTACCCTAAGCCTAACCCTAAGCCTAACCCTAACCCTAGGCTACCCTTGACTGCTTCTGCCTCCAATAGATTTCCTAAGCACTAGTGTTTTAAGGAACAGCTTAAAAAGAGAATCCTAATGTGATTTCTTTATAATGGGTGTGTTCCTTATCTTATCCTAGTGTCTAAACTCTTCTCCATGGCTGGACCCCCAAATAATATTCCTTTACGTGCTAAGGGGTATCTAGAGAGTGGGATAGGTTTAATAACTACCCTAACCCTAACGCGTACCCTAACCCTAACCCCTACCCTAACCCTAACACGTACCCTAATCCTAACCCGTACCCCAAACCGAGCCCTAACCCTAACACTCACCCTAACCCTAACCCATACCCTACGCCATACCCGAAGCCCTCCCCGAACCCGTACCCTAAGCCGTACCCTAAGCCGTACCCTAAGCCTAACCCTAACACTAGGCTACCCTTGACTGCTTCTGCCTCCAATAGATTTCCTAAGCACTAGTGTTTTAAGGAACAGCTTAAAAAGAGAATCCTAATGTGATTTCTTTATAATGGGTGTGTTCCTTATCTTATCCTAGTGTCTAAACTCTTCTCCATGGCTGGACCGCCAAATAATATTCCTTTACGTGCTAAGGGGTATCTAGAGAGTGGGATAGGTTTAATAACTGCCCTAACCCTAACGCGTACCCTAACCCTAACCCTTACCCTAACCCTAACACGTACCCTAATCCTAACCCGTACCCTAAACCGAGCCCTAACCCTAACACTAACCCTAACCCTAACCCTAACCCATACCCTACGCCGTACCCGAAGCCCTCACCGAACCCGTACCCTAAGCCGTACCCTAAGCCTAACCCTAAGCCTAACCCTAACCCTAGGCTACCCTTGACTGCTTCTGCCTCCAATAGATTTCCTAAGCACTAGTGTTTTAAGGAACAGCTTAAAAAGAGAATCCTAATGTGATTTCTTTATAATGGGTGTGTTCCTTATCTTATCCTAGTGTCTAAACTCTTCTCCATGGCTGGACCTCCAAATAATATTCCTTTACGTGCTAAGGGGTATCTAGAGAGTGGGATAGGTTTAATAACTACCCTAACACTAACGCGTACCCTAACCCTAACCCCTACCCTAACACTAACACGTACCCTAATCCTAACCAATACCCTAAAACGAGCCCTAACACTAACACTAACCCTAACCCTAACACTAACCCATACCCTACGCCGTACCCGAAGCCCTCCCCAAATCCGTACCCTAAGCCGTACCCTAAGCCGTACCCTAATCCTAACCCTAACCCTAGGCTACCCTTGACTGCTTCTGCCTCCAATAGATTTCCTAAGCACTAGTGTTTTAAGGAACAGCTTAAAAAGAGAATCCTAATGTGATTTCTTTATAATGGGTGTGTTCCTTATCTTATCCTAGTGTCTAAACTCTTCTCCATGGCTGGACCCCCAAATAATATTCCTTTACGTGCTAAGGTGTATCTAGAGAGTGGAATAGGTTTAATAACTACCCTAACCCTAACGCGTACCCTAAACCTAACCCCTACCCTAACCCTAACATATACCCTAATCCTAACCCGTACCCTAAACCGAGCCCTAACCCTAACACTAACCCTAACCCTAACCCTAACCCATACCCTACGCCGTACCCGAAGCCCTCCCCGAACCCGTACCCTAAGCCGTACTCTAAGCCTCACCCCAAGCCTAACCCTAACCCTAGGCTACCCTTGACTGCTTCTGCCTCCAATAGATTTCCTAAGCACTAGTGTTTTAAGGAACAGCTTAAAAAGAGAATCCTAATGTGATTTCTTTATAATGGGTGTGTTCCTTATCTTATCCTAGTGTCTAAACTCTTCTCCATGGCTGGACCTCCAAATAATATTCCTTTACGTGCTAAGGGGTATCTAGAGAGGGGGATAGGTTTAATAACTACCCTAACACTAACGCGTACCCTAACCCTAACCCCTACCCTAACACTAACACGTACCCTAATCCTAACCAATACCCTAAAACGAGCCCTAACACTAACACTAACCCTAACACTAACCGTAACCCATAACCTACGCTGTACCCGAAGTCCTCCCCGAACCCGTACCCTAAGCCGTACCCTAAGCCGTACCCTAAGCCTAAGCCTAACCCTAGGCTACCCTTGACTGCTTCTGCCTCCAATAGATTTCCTAAGCACTAGTGTTTTAAGGAACAGCTTAAAAAGAGAATCCTAATGTGATTTCTTTATAATGGGTGTGTTCCTTATCTTATCCTAGTGTCTAAACTCTTCTCGATGGCTGGACCCCCAAATAATATTCCTTTACGTGCTAAGGTGTATCTAGAGAGTGGGATAGGTTTAATAACTACCCTAACCCTAACGCGTACCCTAACCCTAACCCCTACCCTAACCCTAACATGTACCCTAATCCTAACCCGTACCCTAAACCGAGCCCTAACCCTAACATTAACCCTAACCCTAACCCTAACCCATACCCTACGCCGTACCCGAAACCCTCCCCGAACCCGTACCCTAAGCCGTACCCTAAGCCATACCCTAAGCCTAACCCTAACCCTAGGCTACCCTTGACTGCTTCTGCCTCCAATAGATTTCCTAAGCACTAGTGTTTTAAGGAACAGCTTAAAAAGAGAATCCTAATGTGATTTCTTTATAATGGGTGTGTTCCTTATCTTATCCTAGTGTCTAAACTCTTCTCCATGGCTGGACCCCCAAATAATATTCCTTTACGTGCTAAGGGGTATCTAGAGAGTGGGATAGGTTTAATAACTACCCTAACCCTAACGCGTACCCTAACCTTAATCCCTACCCTAACCCTAACACGTACCCTAATCCTAACCCGTACCCTAAACCGAGCCCTAACCCTAACACTAACCCTAACCCTAACCCTAACCCATACCCTACGCCGTACCCGAAGCCCTCCCCGAACCCGTACCCTAAGCCGTACCCTAAGCCGTACCCTAAGCCTAACCCTAACCCTAGGCTACCCTTGACTGCTTCTGCCTCCAATAGATTTCCTAAGCACTAGTGTTTTAAGGAACAGCTTAAAAAGAGAATCCTAATGTGATTTCTTTATAATGGGTGTGTTCCTTATCTTATCCTAGTGTCTAAACTCTTCTCCATGGCTGGACCTCCAAATAATATTCCTTTATGTGCTAAGGGGTATCTAGAGAGTGGGATAGGTTTAATAACTACCCTAACACTAACGCGTACCCTAACCCTAACCCCTACCCTAACCATAACACGTACCCTAATCCTAAACCCGGGCTCGGTGTAGGGTACGGGTTAGGATTAGGGTACGTGTTAGAGTTAGGAAAGGGGTAAGGGTTAGGGTATGCATTAGGGTTAGGGTAGTTATTAAACCTATCCCACTCTCTAGATACCCCTTAGCACATAAAGGAATATTATTTGGGGGTCCAGCCATGGAGAAGAGTTTAGACACTAAAATAATATAAGGAACACACACATTATAAAGAAATCACATTAGGAATCTTTTTAAAGCTGTTCCTTAAAACACTAGTTCTTAGGAAATCTATTGGAGGCAGAAGCAGTCAAGGGTAGCCTAGGGTTAGGTTAGGCTTACGGTTAGGCTTAGGGTACGGCTTAGGGTACGGGTTCGGGGAGGACTTCGGGTATGGCATAGGGTATGTGTTAGGGTTAGGGTTAGGGTTAGTGTTAGGCTTAGGGCTCGGTTTAGGGTACGGGTTAGGATTAGGGTACATGTTAGGGTTAGGGTAGGGGTTAGGGTTAGGGTACGCGTTAGGGTTAGGGTAGTTATTAAACCTATCCCACTCTGTAGATACACCTTAGCACGTAAAGGAATATTATTTGGGGGTCCAGCCATCGAGAAGAGTTTAGACACTAGGATAAGATAAGGAACACACCCATTATAAAGAAATCACAATAGGATTCTCTTTTTAAGCTGTTCCTTAAAACACTAGTGCTTAGGAAATCTATTGGAGGCAGAAGCAGTCAAGTATCTAGAGAATGGGATAGGTTTAATAACTACCCTAACCCTAACACGTACATTAACCCTAACCACTATCCTAACCCTAACACGTACCCTAATCCTAACCCGTACCCTAAACCGAGCCCTAACCCTAACACTAACCCTAACCCTAACCCTAACCCATACCCTACGCCGTGCCCGAACCCCTACCCGAAACCAAACCCTAAGCCGTACCCTAAACCTAACCCTAACCCTAGGCTACCCTTGACTGCTTCTGCCTCCAATAGATTTCCTAAGAACTAGTGTTTTAAGGAACAGCTTAAAAAAGATTCCTAATGTGATTTCTTCATAATGGGTGTGTTCCTTATCTTATCCTAGTGTCTAAACTCTTCTCCATGGCTGGACCTCCAAATAATATTCCTTTACGTGCTAAGGGATATCTAGAGAGTGGGATAGGTTTAATAACCACCCTAACGCTAACGCGTACCCTAACCCTAACCCCTACCCTAACCCTATCACGTACCCTAATCCTAAACCGTACCCTAAACCGAGACATAACCCTAACACTAACCCTAACCCTAACCCTAACCCATACCCTACGCAGTACCCGAAGTCCTGCCCGAACCCGTACCCTAAGCCGTACCCTAAGCCTAACCGTAAGCCTAAACTAACCCTAGGCTACCCTTGACTGCTTCTGCCTCCAATAGATTTCCTAAGCACTAGTGTTTTAAGGAACAGCTTAAAAAGAGAATCCTAATGTGATTTCTTTACAATGGGTGTGTTCCTTATCTTATCCTAGTGTCTAAACTCTTCTCCATGGCTGGACCTCCAAATAATATTCCTTTACGTGCTAAGGGGTATCTAGAGACTGGGATAGGTTTAATAACTACCCTAACACTAACGCGTACCCTAACCCTAACCCCTACCCTAACCCTAACACGTACCCTAATCCTAACCAATACCCTAAACCGAGCCCTAACCCTAACACTAACCCTAACCGTAACCCTAACCCATACCCTACGCCGTACCCGAAGCCCTCCCCGAACCGGTACCCTAAGCCGTACCCTAAGCCTAACCCTAACCCTAGGCTACCCTTGACTGCTTCTGTCTCCAATAGATTTTCTAAGCACTAGTGTTTTAAGGAACAGCTTAAAAAGAGAATCATAATGTGATTTCTTTATAATGGGTGTGTTCCTTATCTTATCCTAGTGTCTAAACTCTTCTCCATGGCTGGACCTCCAAATAATATTCCTTTATGTGCTAAGGGGTATCTAGAGAGTGGGATAGGTTTAATAACTACCCTAACACTAACGCGTACCCTAACCCTAACCCCTACCCTAACCCTAACACGTACCCTAATCCTAACCCGTACCCTAAACCGAACCCTAACCCTAACACTAACCCTAACCCTAACCCTAAGCCATACCCTACGCCGTACCCGAATCCCTCACCGAACCCGTACCCTAAGCCGTACCCTAAGCCTAACCCTAAGCCTAACCCTAACCCTAGGCTACCCTTGACTGCTTCTGCCTCCAATAGATTTCCTAAGCACTAGTGTTTTAAGGAACAACTTAAAAAGAGAATCCTAATGTCATTTCTTTATAATGTGTGTGTTCCTTATCTTATCCTAGTGTCTAAACTCTTCTCCATGGCTGGACCTCCAAATAATATTCCTTTACGTGCTGAGGGGTATCTAGAGAGTGGGATAGGTTTAATAACTACCCTAACACTAACGCGTACCCTAACCCTAACCCCTACCCTAACACTAACTCGTACCCTAATCCTAAACAATACCCTAAACCGAGCCCTAACCCTAACACTAACCCTAACCCTAACCCTAACCCATACCCTACGCCGTACCCGAAGCCCTCCCCGAACCCGTACCCTAAGCCGTACCCTAAGCCGTACCCTAAGCCTAACCCTAACCCTAGGCTACCCTTGACTGCTTCTGCCTCCAATAGATTTCCTAAGCACTAGTGTTTTAAGGAACAGCTTAAAATGAGAATCCTAATGTGATTTCTTTATAATGGGTGTGTTCATTATCTTATCCTAGTGTGTAAACTCTTCTCCATGGCTGGACCTCCAAATAATATTCCTTTACGTGCTAAGGGGTATCTAGAGAGTGGGTTAGGTTTAATAACTACCCTAACACTAATGCGTACCCTAACCCTAACCCCTACCATATCGCTAACAAGTACCCTAATCCTAACCAATACCCTAAACCGAGCCCTAACCCTAACACTAACCCTAACCCTAACCCTAACCCATACCCTACGCCGTACCCGAAGCCCTCCCCGAACCCGTACCCTAAGCCGTACCCTAAGCCGTACCCTAAGCCTAACCCTAACCCTAGGCTACCCTTGACTGCTTCTGCCTCCAATAGATTTCCTAAGCACTAGTGTTTTAAGGAACAGCTTAAAAAGAGAATCCTAATGTGATTTCTTTATAATGGGTGTGTTCCTTATCTTATCCTAGTGTCTAAACTCTTCTCCATGGCTGAACCGCCAAATAATATTCCTTGACGTGCTAAGGTGTATCTAGAGAGTGGGATAGGTTTAATAACTACCCTAACCCTAACGGGTACCCTAACCCTAACCCCTACCCTAACCCTAACACGTACCCTAATCCTAAACCCGGGCTCGGTGTAGGGTACGTGTTAGGATTAGGGTACGTGTTAGAGTTAGGGAAGGGGTAAGGGTTAGGGTATGCATTAGGGTTAGGGTAGTTATTAAACCTATCCCACTCTCTAGATACCCCTTTGCACATAAAGGAATATTATTTGGGGGTCCAGCCATGGAGAAGAGTTTAGACACTAAAATAATATAAGGAACACACACATTATAAAGAAATCACATTAGGAATCTTTTTAAAGCTGTTCCTTAAAACACTAGTTCTTAGGAAATCTATTGGAGGCAGAAGCAGTCAAGTGTAGCCTAGGGTTAGGTTAGGCTTACGGTTAGGCTTAGGGTACGGCTTAGGGTACGGGTTCGGGGAGGACTTCGGGTATGGCGTAGGGTATGTGTTAGGGTTAGGGTTAGGGTTACTGTTAGGCTTAGGGCTCGGTTTAGGGTACAGTTTAGGATTAGGGTACATGTTAGGGTTAGGGTAGGGGTTAGGGTTAGGGTACGCGTTAGGGTTAGGGTAGTTATTAAACCTATCCCACTCTGTAGATACACCTTAGCACGTAAAGGAATATTATTTGGGGGTCCAGCCATCGAGAAGAGTTTAGACACTAGGATAAGATAAGGAACACACCCATTATAAAGAAATCACATTAGGATTCTCTTTTTAAGCTGTTCCTTAAAACACTAGTGCTTAGGAAATCTATTGGAGGCAGAAGCAGTCAAGTATCTAGAGAATGGGATAGGTTTAATAACTACCCTAACCCTAACACGTACATTAACCCTAACCACTATCCTAACCCTAACACGTACCCTAATCCTAACCCGTACCCTAAACCGAGCCCTAACCCTAACACTAACCCTAACCCTAACCCTAACCCATACCCTACGCCGTGCCCGAACCCCTACCCGAAACCAAACCCTAAGCCGTACCCTAAACCTAACCCTAACCCTAGGCTACCCTTGACTGCTTCTGCCTCCAATAGATTTCCTAAGAACTAGTGTTTTAAGGAACAGCTTAAAAAAGATTCCTAATGTGATTTCTTTATAATGTGTGTGTTTCTTATATTATCTTAGTGTCTAAACTCTTCTCCATGGCTGGACCCCCAAATAATATTCGTTTACTTGCTAAGGGGTATCTAGAGAGTGGGATAGGTTTAATAACTACCCTAACCCTAATGCGTACCCTAACCCTTACCCCTTTCCTAACTCTAACACGTACCCTAATCCTAACCCGTACCCTAAACCGAGCCCTAACCCTAACACTAACCCTAACCCTAACCCTAACCCATACCCTACGCCGTACCCGAAGCCCTCACCGAACCCGTACCCTAAGCCGTACCCTAAGCCTAACCCTAAGCCTAACCCTAACCCTAGGCTACCCTTGACTGCTTCTGCCTCCAATAGATTTCCTAAGCACTAGTGTTTTAAGGAACAGCTTAAAAAGAGAATCCTAATGTGATTTCTTTATAATGGGTGTGTTCCTTATCTTATCCTAGTGTCTAAACTCTTCTCCATGGCTGGACCTCCAAATAATATTCCTTTACGTGCTAAGGGGTATCTAGAGAGTGGGATAGGTTTAATAACTACCCTAACACTAACGCGTACCCTATCCCTAACCCCTACCCTAACACTAACACGTACCCTAATCCTAACCAATACCCTAAAACGAGCCCTAACACTAACACTAACCCTAACCCTAACACTAACCCATACCCTACGCCGTACCCGAAGCCCTCCCCAAATCCGTACCCTAAGCCGTACCCTAAGCCGTACCCTAATCCTAACCCTAACCCTAGGCTACCCTTGACTGCTTCTGCCTCCAATAGATTGCCTAAGCACTAGTGTTTTAAGGAACAGCTTAAAAAGAGAATCCTAATGTGATTTCTTTATAATGGGTGTGTTCCTTATCTTATCCTAGTGTCTAAACTCTTCTCCATGGCTGGACCTCCAAATAATATTCCTTTACGTGCTAAGGTGTATCTAGAGAGTGGAATAGGTTTAATAACTACCCTAACCCTAACGCGTACCCTAAACCTAACCCCTACCCTAACCCTAACATATACCCTAATCCTAACCCGTACCCTAAACCGAGCCCTAACCCTAACACTAACCCAAACCCTAACCCTAACCCATACCCTACGCCGTACCCGAAGCCCTCCCCGAACCCGTACCCTAAGCCGTACTCTAAGCCTCACCCCAAGCCTAACCCTAACCCTAGGCTACCCTTGACTGCTTCTGCCTCCAATAGATTTCCTAAGCACTAGTGTTTTAAGGAACAGCTTAAAAAGAGAATCCTAATGTGATTTCTTTATAATGGGTGTGTTCCTTATCTTATCCTAGTGTCTAAACTCTTCTCCATGGCTGGACCTCCAAATAATATTCCTTTACGTGCTAAGGGGTATCTAGAGAGGGGGATAGGTTTAATAACTACCCTAACACTAACGCGTACCCTAACCCTAACCCCTACCCTAACACTAACACGTACCCTAATCCTAACCAATACCCTAAAACGAGCCCTAACACTAACACTAACCCTAACACTAACCGTAACCCATAACCTACGCTGTACCCGAAGTCCTCCCCGAACCCGTACCCTAAGCCGTACCCTAAGCCGTACCCTAAGCCTAAGCCTAACCCTAGGCTACCCTTGACTGCTTCTGCCTCCAATAGATTTCCTAAGCACTAGTGTTTTAAGGAACAGCTTAAAAAGAGAATCCTAATGTGATTTCTTTATAATGGGTGTGTTCCTTATCTTATCCTAGTGTCTAAACTCTTCTCGATGGCTGGACCCCCAAATAATATTCCTTTACGTGCTAAGGTGTATCTAGAGAGTGGGATAGGTTTAATAACTACCCTAACCCTAACGCGTACCCTAACCCTAACCCCTACCCTAACCCTAACATGTACCCTAATCCTAACCCGTACCCTAAACCGAGCCCTAACCCTAACATTAACCCTAACCCTAACCCTAACCCATACCCTACGCCGTACCCGAAACCCTCCCCGAACCCGTACCCTAAGCCGTACCCTAAGCCGTACCCTAAGCCTAACCCTAACCCTAGGCTACCCTTGACTGCTTCTGCCTCCAATAGATTTCCTAAGCACTAGTGTTTTAAGGAACAGCTTAAAAAGAGAATCCTAATGTGATTTCTTTATAATGGGTGTGTTCCTTATCTTATCCTAGTGTCTAAACTCTTCTCCATGGCTGGACCCCCAAATAATATTCCTTGACGTGCTAAGGTGTATCTAGAGAGTGGGATAGGTTTAATAACTACCCTAACCCTAACGCGTACCCTAACCTTAATCCCTACCCTAACCCTAACACGTACCCTAATCCTAACCCGTACCCTAAACCGAGCCCTAACCCTAACACTAACCCTAACCCTAACCCTAACCCATACCCTACGCCGTACCCGAAGCCCTCCCCGAACCCGTACCCTAAGCCGTACCCTAAGCCGTACCCTAAGCCTAACCCTAACCCTAGGCTACCCTTGACTGCTTCTGCCTCCAATAGATTTCCTAAGCACTAGTGTTTTAAGGAACAGCTTAAAAAGAGAATCCTAATGTGATTTCTTTATAATGGGTGTGTTCCTTATCTTATCCTAGTGTCTAAACTCTTCTCCATGGCTGGACCGCCTAATAATATTCCTTGACGTGCTAAGGTGTATCTAGAGAGTGGGATAGGTTTAATAACTACCCTAACCCTAACGCGTACCCTAACCCTAACCCCTACCCTAACCCTAACACATACCCTAATCCTAACCCGTACCCTAAACCGAACCCTAACCCTAACACTAACCCTAACCCTAACCCTAACCCATACCCTACGCCGTACCAGAAGCCCTCCACTAACCCGTACCCTAAGCCGTACCCTAAGCCTAACCCTAAGCCTAACCCTAACCCTTGGCTACCCTTGACTGCTTCTGCCTCCAATAGATTTCCTAAGCACTAGTGTTTTAAGGAACAGCTTAAAAAGAGAATCCTAATGTGATTTCTTTATAATGGGTGTGTTCCTTATCTTGTCCTAGTGTCTAAACTCTTCTCCATGGCTGGACCTCCAAATAATATTCCTTTACGTGCTAAGGGGTATCTAGAGAGTGGGTTAGGTTTAATAACTACCCTAACACTAACGCGTACCCTAACCCTAAACCCTACCCTAACACTAACACGTACCCTAATCCTAACCAATACCCTATACCGAGCCCTAACCCTAACACTAACCCTAACCCTAACCCTAACCCATACCCTACGCCGTACCAGAAGCCCTCCACGAACCCGTACCCTAAGCCGTACCCTAAGCCTAACCCTAAGCCTAACCCTAACCCTAGGCTACCCTTGACTGCTTCTGCCTCCAATAGATTTCCTAAGCACTAGTGTTTTAAGGAACAGCTTAAAAAGAGAATCCTAATGTGATTTCTTTATAATGGGTGTGTTCCTTATCTTATCCTAGTGTCTAAGCTCTTCTCAATGGCTGGACCTCCAAATAATATTCCTTTACTTGCTAAGGGGTACCTAGAGAGTGGGTTAGGTTTAATAACTACCCTAACACTAACGCTTACCCTAACCCTAAACCCTACCCTTTCGCTAACACGTACCCTAATCCTAACCCGTACCCTAAACCGAGCCCTAACCCTAACACTAACCCTAACCCTAACCCTAACCCATACCCTACGCCGTACCCGAAGCCCTCCCCGTACCCGTACCCTAAGCCGTACCCTAAGCCGTACCCTAAGCCTAACCCTAACCCTAGGCTACCCTTGACTGCTTCTGCCTCCAATAGATTGCCTAAGCACTAGTGTTTTAAGGAACAGCTTAAAAAGAGAATCCTAATGTGATTTCTTTATAATGGGTGTGTTCCTTATCTTATCCTAGTGTCTAAACTCTTCTCCATGGCTGAACCGCCAAATAATATTCCTTGACGTGCTAAGGTGTATCTAGAGAGTGGGATAGGTTTAATAACTACCCTAACCCTAACGCGTACCCTAACCCTAACCCCTACCCTAACCCTAACACGTACCCTAATCCTAACCCGACCCTAAACCGAGCCCTAACCCTAACACTAACCCTAACCCTAACCCTAACCCATACCCTACGCCGTACCCGAAGCCCTCACCGAAACCGTACCCTAAGCCGTACCCTAAGCCTAACCCTAAGCCTAAACCTAACCCTAGGCTACCCTTGACTGCTTCTGCCTCCAATAGATTTCCTAAGCACTAGTGTTTTAAGGAACAGCTTAAAAAGAGAATCCTAATGTGATTTCTTTATAATGGGTGTGTTCCTTATCTTATCCTAGTGTCTAAACTCTTCTCCATGGCTGGACCTCCAAATAATATTCCTTTACGTGCCAAGGGGTATCTAGAGACTGGGATAGGTTTAATAACTACCCTAACACTAACGCGTACCCTAACCCTATCCCCTACCCTAACCCTAACACGTACCCTAATCCTAACCAATACCCTAAACCGAGCCCTAACCCTAACACTAACCCTAACCCTAACCCTAACCCATACCCTACGCCGTACCCGAAGCCCTCCCCGAACCCTTACCCTAAGCTGTACCCTAAGCCGTACTCTAAGCCTAAACCTAACCCTAGGCTACCCTTGACTGCTTCTGCCTCCAATATATTTCCTAAGCACTAGTGTTTTAAGGAACAACTTAAAAAGAGAATCCTAATGTGATTTCTTTATAATGGGTGTGTTCCTTATCTTATCCTAGTGTCTAAACTCTTCTCCATGGCTGCACCTCCAAATAATATTCCTTTACGTGCTAAGGGGTATCTAGAGAGTGGGATAGGTTTAATAATTACCCTAACACTAAAGCGTACCCTAACCCTAATCCCTACCCTAACCCTAACACGTACCCTAATCCTAACCAATACCCTAAACCGAGCCCTAACCCTAACACTAACCCTAACCCTAACCCTAACCCATACCCTACGCCGTACCCGAAGCCCTCCCCGAACCCGTACCCTAAGCCGTACCCTAAGCCGTACGCTAAGCCTAACCCTAACCCTAGGCTACCCTTGACTGCTTCTGCCTCCAATAGATTTCCTAAGCACTAGTGTTTTAAGGAACAGCTTAAAAAGAGAATCCTAATGTGATTTCTTTATAATGGGTGTGTTCCTTATCTTATCCTAGTGTCTAAACTCTTCTCCATGGCTGGACCCCGAAATAATATTCCTTTACGTGCTAAGGTGTATCTAGAGAGTGGGATAGGTTTACTAACTACCCTAACCCTAACGCGTACCCTAACCCTAACCCCTACCCTAACCCTAACACGTACCCTAATCCTAACCCGTACCCTAAACCGAACCCTAACCCTAACACTAACCCTAACCCTAACCCTAAGCCATACCCTACGCCGTAGCCGAATCCCTCACCGAACCCGTACCCTAAGCCGTACCCTAAGCCTAACCCTAAGCCTAACCCTAACCCTAGGCTACCCTTGACTGCTTCTGCCTCCAATAGATTTCCTAAGCACTAGTGTTTTAAGGAACAACTTAAAAAGAGAATCCTAATGTCATTTCTTTATAATGTGTGTGTTCCTTATCTTATCCTAGTGTCTAAACTCTTCTCCATGGCTGGACCTCCAAATAATATTCCTTTACGTGCTGAGGGGTATCTAGAGAGTGGGATAGGTTTAATAACTACCCTAACACTAACGCGTACCCTAACCCTAACCCCTACCCTAACACTAACTCGTACCCTAATCCTAAACAATACCCTAAACCGAGCCCTAACCCTAACACTAACCCTAACCCTAACCCTAACCCCTACCCTACGCCGTACCCGAAGCCCTCCCCGAACCCGTACCCTAAGCCGTACCCTAAGCCGTACCCTAAGCCTAACCCTAACCCTAGGCTACCCTTGACTGCTTCTGCCTCCAATAGATTTCCTAAGCACTAGTGTTTTAAGGAACAGCTTAAAATGAGAATCCTAATGTGATTTCTTTATAATGGGTGTGTTCATTATCTTATCCTAGTGTGTAAACTCTTCTCCATGGCTGGACCTCCAAATAATATTCCTTTACGTGCTAAGGGGTATCTAGAGAGTGGGTTAGGTTTAATAACTACCCTAACACTAATGCGTACCCTAACCCTAACCCCTACCATATCGCTAACACGTACCCTAATCCTAACCAATACCCTAAACCGAGCCCTAACCCTAACACTAACCCTAACCCTAACCCTAACCCATACCCTACGCCGTACCAGAAGCCCTCCCCGAACCCGTACCCTAAGCCGTACCCTAAGCCTAACCCTAAACGTAGGCTACCCTTGAATGCTTCTGCCTCCAATAGATTTCCTAAGCAGTAGTGTTTTAAGGAACAGCTTAAAAAGAGAATCCTAATGTGATTTCTTTATAATGGGTGTGTTCCTTATCTTATCCTAGTGTGTAAATTCTTCTCCATGCCTGGACCTCCAAATAATATTCCTTTACGTGCTAAGGGGTATCTAGAGAGTGGGATAGCTTTAATAACTACCCTAACACTAACGCGTACCCTAACCCTAACCCCTACCCTAACCCTAACACCTACCCTAATCCTAACCAATACCCTAAACCGAGCCCTAACCCTAACACTAACCCTAACCCTAACCCTAACCCATACCCTACGCCGTACCCGAAGCCATCCCCGAACCCGTACCCTAAGCCGTACCCTAAGCCTAACCCTAACCCTAGGCTACCCTTGACTGCTTCTGCCTCCAATAGATTTCCTAAGCACTAGTGTTTTAAGGAACAGCTTAAAAAGAGAATCCTAATGTGATTTCTTTACAATGGGTGTGTTCCTTATCTTATCCTAGTGTCTAAACTCTTCTCCATGGCTGGACCTCCAAATAATATTCCTTTACGTGCTAAGGGGTATCTAGAGACTGGGATAGGTTTAATAACTACCCTAACACTAACGCGTACCCTAAACCTAACCCCTACCCTAACCCTAACACGTACCCTAATCCTAACCAATACCCTAAACCGAGCCCTAACCCTAACACTAACCCTAACCGTAACCCTAACCCATACCCTACGCCGTACCCGAAGCCCTCCCCGAACCGGTACCCTAAGCCGTACCCTAAGCCTAACCCTAACCCTAGGCTACCCTTGACTGCTTCTGTCTCCAATAGATTTTCTAAGCACTAGTGTTTTAAGGAACAGCTTAAAAAGAGAATCCTAATGTGATTTCTTTATAATGGGTGTGTTCCTTATCTTATCCTAGTGTCTAAACTCTTCTCCATGGCTGGACCTCCAAATAATATTCCTTTATGTGCTAAGGGGTATCTAGAGCGTGGGATAGGTTTAATAACTACCCTAACACTAACGCGTACCCGAACCCTAACCCCTACCCTAACCATAACACGTACCCTAATCCTAAACCCGGGCTCGGTGTAGGGTACGGGTTAGGATTAGGGTACGTGTTAGAGTTAGGAAAGGGGTAAGGTTAGGGTATGCATTAGGGTTAGGGTAGTTATTAAACCTATCCCACTCTCTAGATACCCCTTAGCACATAAAGGAATATTATTTGGGGGTCCAGCCATGGAGAAGAGTTTAGACACTAAAATAATATAAGGAACACACACATTATAAAGAAATCACATTAGGAATCTTTTTAAAGCTGTTCCTTAAAACACTAGTTCTTAGGAAATCTATTGGAGGCAGAAGCAGTCAAGGGTAGCCTAGGGTTAGGTTAGGCTTACGGTTAGGCTTAGGGTACGGCTTAGGGTACGGGTTCGGGGAGGACTTCGGGTATGGCGTAGGGTATGTGTTAGGGTTAGGGTTAGGGTTAGTGTTAGGCTTAGGGCTCGGTTTAGGGTACGGGTTAGGATTAGGGTACATGTTAGGGTTAGGGTAGGGGTTAGGGTTAGGGTACGCGTTAGGGTTAGGGTAGTTATTAAACCTATCCCACTCTGTAGATACACCTTAGCACGTAAAGGAATATTATTTGGGGGTCCAGCCATCGAGAAGAGTTTAGACACTAGGATAAGATAAGGAACACACCCATTATAAAGAAATCACAATAGGATTCTCTTTTTAAGCTGTTCCTTAAAACACTAGTGCTTAGGAAATCTATTGGAGGCAGAAGCAGTCAAGTATCTAGAGAATGGGATAGGTTTAATAACTACCCTAACCCTAACACGTACATTAACCCTAACCACTATCCTAACCCTAACACGTACCCTA
Source organism: Balaenoptera physalus (assembly GCF_965194825.1). Lineage (NCBI taxonomy): Eukaryota > Metazoa > Chordata > Mammalia > Artiodactyla > Balaenopteridae > Balaenoptera > Balaenoptera physalus. The sequence continues at coordinate 52,379 of NW_028124652.1, forward strand.
ATCCTAACCCGTACCCTAAACCGAGCCCTAACCCTAACACTAACCCTAACCCTAACCCTAACCCATACCCTACGCCGTGCCCGAACCCCTACCCGAAACCAAACCCTAAGCCGTACCCTAAACCTAACCCTAACCCTAGGCTACCCTTGACTGCTTCTGCCTCCAATAGATTTCCTAAGAACTAGTGTTTTAAGGAACAGCTTAAAAAAGATTCCTAATGTGATTTCTTCATAATGGGTGTGTTCCTTATCTTATCCTAGTGTCTAAACTCTTCTCCATGGCTGGACCTCCAAATAATATTCCTTTACGTGCTAAGGGATATCTAGAGAGTGGGATAGGTTTAATAACCACCCTAACGCTAACGCGTACCCTAACCCTAACCCCTACCCTAACCCTATCACGTACCCTAATCCTAAACCGTACCCTAAACCGAGACCTAACCCTAACACTAACCCTAACCCTAACCCTAACCCATACCCTACGCAGTACCCGAAGTCCTGCCCGAACCCGTACCCTAAGCCGTACCCTAAGCCTAACCGTAAGCCTAAACTAACCCTAGGCTACCCTTGACTGCTTCTGCCTCCAATAGATTTCCTAAGCACTAGTGTTTTAAGGAACAGCTTAAAAAGAGAATCCTAATGTGATTTCTTTACAATGGGTGTGTTCCTTATCTTATCCTAGTGTCTAAACTCTTCTCCATGGCTGGACCTCCAAATAATATTCCTTTACGTGCTAAGGGGTATCTAGAGACTGGGATAGGTTTAATAACTACCCTAACACTAACGCGTACCCTAACCCTAACCCCTACCCTAACCCTAACACGTACCCTAATCCTAACCAATACCCTAAACCGAGCCCTAACCCTAACACTAACCCTAACCGTAACCCTAACCCACACCCTACGCCGTACCCGAAGCCCTCCCTGAACCGGTACCCTAAGCCGTACCCTAAGCCTAACCCTAACCCTAGGCTACCCTTGACTGCTTCTGTCTCCAATAGATTTTCTAAGCACTAGTGTTTTAAGGAACAGCTTAAAAAGAGAATCATAATGTGATTTCTTTATAATGGGTGTGTTCCTTATCTTATCCTAGTGTCTAAACTCTTCTCCATGGCTGAACCACCAAATAATATTCCTTGACGTGCTAAGGTGTATCTAGAGAGTGGGATAGGTTTAATAACTACCCTAACCCTAACGCGTACCCTAACCCTAACCCCTACCCTAACCCTAACATGTACCCTAATCCTAACCCGTACCCTAAACCGAGCCCTAACCCTAACACTAACCCTAACCCTAACCCTAAACCAAACCCTACGCCGTTCCCGAACCCCTCCCCAAACCCGTACCCTAAGCCGTACCCTAAGCCTAACCCTAAGCCTAACCCTAACCCTAGGCTACCCTTGACTGCTTCTGCCTCCAATAGATTTCCTAAGCACTAGTGTTTGAAGGAACAGCTTAAAAAGAGAATCCTAATGTGATTTCTTTATAATGGGTGTGTTCCTTATCTTATCCTAGTGTCTAAACTCTTCTCCATGGCTGGACCCCCAAATAATATTCCTTTACGTGCTAAGGGGTATCTAGAGAGTGGGATAGGTTTAATAACTACCCTAACCCTAACGCGTACCCTAACCCTAACCCCTACCCTAACCCTAACACGTACCCTAATCCTAACCCGTACCCCAAACCGAGCCCTAACCCTAACACTCACCCTAACCCTAACCCATACCCTACGCCATACCCGAAGCCCTCCCCGAACCCGTACCCTAAGCCGTACCCTAAGCCGTACCCTAAGCCTAACCCTAACCCTAGGCTACCCTTGACTGCTTCTGCCTCCAATAGATTTCCTAAGCACTAGTGTTTTAAGGAACAGCTTAAAAAAGAATCCTAATGTGATTTCTTTATAATGGGTGTGTTCCTTATCTTATCCTAGTGTCTAAACTCTTCTCCATGGCTGGACCGCCAAATAATATTCCTTTACGTGCTAAGGGGTATCTAGAGAGTGGGATAGGTTTAATAACTACCCTAACCCTAACGCGTACCCTAACCCTAACCCCTACCCTAACCCTAACACGTACCCTAATCCTAACCCGTACCCTAAACCGAGCCCTAACCCTAACACTAACCCTAACCCTAACCCTAACCCATACCCTACGCCGTACCCGAAGCCCTCACCGAACCCGTACCCTAAGCCGTACCCTAAGCCTAACCCTAAGCCTAACCCTAACCCTAGGCTACCCTTGACTGCTTCTGCCTCCAATAGATTTCCTAAGCACTAGTGTTTTAAGGAACAGCTTAAAAAGAGAATCCTAATGTGATTTCTTTATAATGGGTGTGTTCCTTATCTTATCCTAGAGTCTAAACTCTTCTCCAAGGCTGGACCTCCAAATAATATTCCTTTACGTGCTAAGGTGTATCTAGAGAGTGGGATAGGTTTACTAACTACCCTAACCCTAACGCGTACCCTAACCCTAACCCCTACCCTAACCCTAACACGTACCCTAATCCTAACCCGTACCCTAAACCGAACCCTAACCCTAACACTAACCCTAACCCTAACCCTAAGCCATACCTTACGCCGTACCCGAATCCCTCACCGAACCCGTACCCTAAGCCGTACCCTAAGCCTAACCCTAAGCCTAACCCTAACCCTAGGCTACCCTTGACTGCTTCTGCCTCCAATAGATTTCCTAAGCACTAGTGTTTTAAGGAACAGCTTAAAAAGAGAATCCTAATGTGATTTCTTTACAATGGGTGTGTTCCTTATCTTATCCTAGTGTCTAAACTCTTCTCCATGGCTGGACCTCCAAATAATATTCCTTTACGTGCTAAGGGGTATCTAGAGACTGGGATAGGTTTAATAACTACCCTAACACTAACGCGTACCCTAAACCTAACCCCTACCCTAACCCTAACACGTACCCTAATCCTAACCAATACCCTAAACCGAGCCCTAACCCTAACACTAACCCTAACCGTAACCCTAACCCATACCCTACGCCGTACCCGAAGCCCTCCCCGAACCGGTACCCTAAGCCGTACCCTAAGCCTAACCCTAACCCTAGGCTACCCTTGACTGCTTCTGTCTCCAATAGATTTTCTAAGCACTAGTGTTTTAAGGAACAGCTTAAAAAGAGAATCCTAATGTGATTTCTTTATAATGGGTGTGTTCCTTATCTTATCCTAGTGTCTAAACTCTTCTCCATGGCTGGACCTCCAAATAATATTCCTTTATGTGCTAAGGGGTATCTAGAGAGTGGGATAGGTTTAATAACTACCCTAACACTAACGCGTACCCTAACCCTAACCCCTACCCTAACCATAACACGTACCCTAATCCTAAACCCGGGCTCGGTGTAGGGTACGGGTTAGGATTAGGGTACGTGTTAGAGTTAGGAAAGGGGTAAGGGTTAGGGTATGCATTAGGGTTAGGGTAGTTATTAAACCTATCCCACTCTCTAGATACCCCTTAGCACATAAAGGAATATTATTTGGGGGTCCAGCCATGGAGAAGAGTTTAGACACTAAAATAATATAAGGAACACACACATTATAAAGAAATCACATTAGGAATCTTTTTAAAGCTGTTCCTTAAAACACTAGTTCTTAGGAAATCTATTGGAGGCAGAAGCAGTCAAGGGTAGCCTAGGGTTAGGTTAGGCTTACGGTTAGGCTTAGGGTACGGCTTAGGGTACGGGTTCGGGGAGGACTTCGGGTATGGCGTAGGGTATGTGTTAGGGTTAGGGTTAGGGTTACTGTTAGGCTTAGGGCTCGGTTTAGGGTACGGGTTAGGATTAGGGTACATGTTAGGGTTAGGGTAGGGGTTAGGGTTAGGGTACGCGTTAGGGTTAGGGTAGTTATTAAACCTATCCCACTCTGTAGATACACCTTAGCACGTAAAGGAATATTATTTGGGGGTCCAGCCATCGAGAAGAGTTTAGACACTAGGATAAGATAAGGAACACACCCATTATAAAGAAATCACAATAGGATTCTCTTTTTAAGCTGTTCCTTAAAACACTAGTGCTTAGGAAATCTATTGGAGGCAGAAGCAGTCAAGTATCTAGAGAATGGGATAGGTTTAATAACTACCCTAACCCTAACACGTACATTAACCCTAACCACTATCCTAACCCTAACACGTACCCTAATCCTAACCCGTACCCTAAACCGAGCCCTAACCCTAACACTAACCCTAACCCTAACCCTAACCCATACCCTACGCCGTGCCCGAACCCCTACCCGAAACCAAACCCTAAGCCGTACCCTAAACCTAACCCTAACCCTAGGCTACCCTTGACTGCTTCTGCCTCCAATAGATTTCCTAAGAACTAGTGTTTTAAGGAACAGCTTAAAAAAGATTCCTAATGTGATTTCTTCATAAGGGGTGTGTTCCTTATCTTATCCTAGTGTCTAAACTCTTCTCCATGGCTGGACCTCCAAATAATATTCCTTTACGTGCTAAGGGATATCTAGAGAGTGGGATAGGTTTAATAACCACCCTAACGCTAACGCGTACCCTAACCCCTACCCTAACCCTAACACGTACCCTAATCCTAAACCGTACCCTAAACCGAGACCTAACCCTAACACTAACCCTAACCCTACCCCTAACCCATACCCTACGCAGTACCAGAAGTCCTGCCCGAACCCGTACCCTAAGCCGTACCCTAAGCCTAACCGTAAGCCTAAACTAACCCTAGGCTACCCTTGACTGCTTCTGCCTCCAATAGATTTCCTAAGCACTAGTGTTTTAAGGAACAGCTTAAAAAGAGAATCCTAATGTGATTTCTTTATAATGGGTGTGTTCCTTATCTTATCCTAGTGTCTAAACTCTTCTCGATGGCTGGACCCCCAAATAATATTCCTTTACGTGCTAAGGTGTATCTAGAGGGTGGGATAGGTTTAATAACTACCCTAACCCTAACGCGTACCCTAACCCTAACCCCTACCGTAACCCTAACATGTACCCTAATCCTAACCCGTACCCTAAACCGAGCCCTAACCCTAACACTAACCCTAACCCTAACCCTAACCCAAACCCTACGCCGTTCCCGAACCCCTCCCCAAACCCGTACCCTAAGCCGTACCCTAAGCCTAACCCTAAGCCTAACCCTAACCCTAGGCTACCCTTGACTGCTTCTGCCTCCAATAGATTTCCTAAGCACTAGTGTTTGAAGGAACAGCTTAAAAAGAGAATCCTAATGTGATTTCTTTATAATGGGTGTGTTCCTTATCTTATCCTAGTGTCTAAACTCTTCTCCATGGCTGGAACCCCAAATAATATTCCTTTACGTGCTAAGGGGTATCTAGAGAGTGGGATAGGTTTAATAACTACCCTAACCCTAACGCGTACCCTAACCCTAACCCCTACCCTAACCCTAACACGTACCCTAATCCTAACCCGTACCCCAAACCGAGCCCTAACCCTAACACTCACCCTAACCCTAACCCATACCCTACGCCATACCCGAAGCCCTCCCCGAACCCGTACCCTAAGCCGTACCCTAAGCCGTACCCTAAGCCTAACCCTAACCCTGGGCTACCCTTGACTGCTTCTGCCTCCAATAGATTTCCTAAGCACTAGTGTTTTAAGGAACAGCTTAAAAAGAGAATCCTAATGTGATTTCTTTATAATGGGTGTGTTCCTTATCTTATCCTAGTGTCTAAACTCTTCTCCATGGCTGGACCGCCAAATAATATTCCTTTACGTGCTAAGGGGTATCTAGAGAGTGGGATAGGTTTAATAACTACCCTAACCCTAACGCGTACCCTAACCCTAACCCCTACCCTAACCCTAACACGTACCCTAATCCTAACCCGTACCCTAAACCGAGCCCTAACCCTAACACTAACCCTAACCCTAACCCTAACCCATACCCTACGCCGTACCCGAAGCCCTCACCGAACCCGTACCCTAAGCCGTACCCTAAGCCTAACCCTAAGCCTAACCCTAACCCTAGGCTACCCTTGACTGCTTCTGCCTCCAATAGATTTCCTAAGCACTAGTGTTTTCAGGAACAGCTTAAAAAGAGAATCCTAATGTGATTTCTTTATAATGGGTGTGTTCCTTATCTTATCCTAGTGTCTAAACTCTTCTCCATGGCTGGACCTCCAAATAATATTCCTTTACGTGCTAAGGGGTATCTAGAGAGTGGGATAGGTTTAATAACTACCCTAACACTAACGCGTACCCTAACCCTAACCCCTACCCTAACACTAACAAGTACCCTAATCCTAACCAATACCCTAAAACGAGCCCTAACACTAACACTAACCCTAACCCTAACCCTAACCCATACCCTACGCCGTACCCGAAGCCCTCCCCAAATCCGTACCCTAAGCCGTACCCTAAGCCGTACCCTAATCCTAACCCTAACCCTAGGCTACCCTTGACTGCTTCTGCCTCCAATAGATTTCCTAAGCACTAGTGTTTTAAGGAACAGCTTAAAAAGAGAATCCTAATGTGATTTCTTTATAATGGGTGTGTTCCTTATCTTATCCTAGTGTCTAAACTCTTCTCCATGGCTGGACCTCCAAATAATATTCCTTTACGTGCTAAGGGGTATCTAGAGAGTGGGGTAGCTTTAATAACTACCCTAACACTAACGCGTACCCTAACCCTAACCCCTACCCTAACCCTAACACCTACCCTAATCCTAACCAATACCCTAAACCGAGCCCTAACCCTAACACTAACCCTAACCCTAACCCTAACCCATACCCTACGCCGTACCCGAAGCCATCCCCGAACCCGTACCCTAAGCCGTACCCTAAGCCTAACCCTAACCCTAGGCTACCCTTGACTGCTTCTGCCTCCAATAGATTTCCTAAGCACTAGTGTTTTAAGGAACAGCTTAAAAAGAGAATCCTAATGTGATTTCTTTACAATGGGTGTGTTCCTTATCTTATCCTAGTGTCTAAACTCTTCTCCATGGCTGGACCTCCAAATAATATTCCTTTACGTGCTAAGGGATATCTAGAGAGTGGGATAGGTTTAATAACCACCCTAACGCTAACGCGTACCCTAACCCTAACCCCTACCCTAACCCTATCACGTACCCTAATCCTAAACCGTACCCTAAACCGAGACCTAACCCTAACACTAACCCTAACCCTAACCCTAACCCATACCCTACGCAGTACCCGAAGTCCTGCCCGAACCCGTACCCTAAGCCGTACCCTAAGCCTAACCGTAAGCCTAAACTAACCCTAGGCTACCCTTGACTGCTTCTGCCTCCAATAGATTTCCTAAGCACTAGTGTTTTAAGGAACAGCTTAAAAAGAGAATCCTAATGTGATTTCTTTACAATGGGTGTGTTCCTTATCTTATCCTAGTGTCTAAACTCTTCTCCATGGCTGGACCTCCAAATAATATTCCTTTAGGTGCTAAGGGGTATCTAGAGACTGGGATAGGTTTAATAACTACCCTAACACTAACGCGTACCCTAACCCTAACCCCTACCCTAACCCTAACACGTACCCTAATCCTAACCAATACCCTAAACCGAGCCCTAACCCTAACACTAACCCTAACCGTAACCCTAACCCATACACTACGCCGTACCCGAAGCCCTCCCCGAACCGGTACCCTAAGCCGTACCCTAAGCCTAACCCTAACCCTAGGCTACCCTTGACTGCTTCTGTCTCCAATAGATTTTCTAAGCACTAGTGTTTTAAGGAACAGCTTAAAAAGAGAATCATAATGTGATTTCTTTATAATGGGTGTGTTCCTTATCTTATCCTAGTGTCTAAACTCTTCTCCATGGCTGGACCACCAAATAATATTCCTTTATGTGCTAAGGGGTATCTAGAGAGTGGGATAGGTTTAATAACTACCCTAACACTAACGCGTACCCTAACCCTAACCCCTACCCTAACCATAACACGTACCCTAATCCTAAACCCGGGCTCGGTGTAGGGTACGGGTTAGGATTAGGGTACGTGTTAGAGTTAGGAAAGGGGTAAGGGTTAGGGTATGCATTAGGGTTAGGGTAGTTATTAAACCTATCCCACTCTCTAGATACCCCTTAGCACATAAAGGAATATTATTTGGGGGTCCAGCCATGGAGAAGAGTTTAGACACTAAAATTATATAAGGAACACACACATTATAAAGAAATCACATTAGGAATCTTTTTAAAGCTGTTCCTTAAAACACTAGTTCTTAGGAAATCTATTGGAGGCAGAAGCAGTCAAGGGTAGCCTAGGGTTAGGTTAGGCTTACGGTTAGGCTTAGGGTACGGCTTAGGGTACGGGTTCGGGGAGGACTTCGGGTATGGCGTAGGGTATGTGTTAGGGTTAGGGTTAGGGTTACTGTTAGGCTTAGGGCTCGGTTTAGGGTACGGGTTAGGATTAGGGTACATGTTAGGGTTAGGGTAGGGGTTAGGGTTAGGGTACGCGTTAGGGTTAGGGTAGTTATTAAACCTATCCCACTCTGTAGATACACCTTAGCACGTAAAGGAATATTATTTGGGGGTCCAGCCATCGAGAAGAGTTTAGACACTAGGATAAGATAAGGAACACACCCATTATAAAGAAATCACAATAGGATTCTCTTTTTAAGCTGTTCCTTAAAACACTAGTGCTTAGGAAATCTATTGGAGGCAGAAGCAGTCAAGTATCTAGAGAATGGGATAGGTTTAATAACTACCCTAACCCTAACACGTACATTAACCCTAACCACTATCCTAACCCTAACACGTACCCTAATCCTAACCCGTACCCTAAACCGAGCCCTAACCCTAACACTAACCCTAACCCTAACCCTAACCCATACCCTACGCCGTGCCCGAACCCCTACCCGAAACCAAACCCTAAGCCGTACCCTAAACCTAACCCTAACCCTAGGCTACCCTTGACTGCTTCTGCCTCCAATAGATTTCCTAAGAACTAGTGTTTTAAGGAACAGCTTAAAAAAGATTCCTAATGTGATTTCTTCATAATGGGTGTGTTCCTTATCTTATCCTAGTGTCTAAACTCTTCTCCATGGCTGGACCTCCAAATAATATTCCTTTACGTGCTAAGGGATATCTAGAGAGTGGGATAGGTTTAATAACCACCCTAACGCTAACGCGTACCCTAACCCCTACCCTAACCCTAACACGTACCCTAATCCTAAACCGTACCCTAAACCGAGACCTAACCCTAACACTAACCCTAACCCTAACCCTAACCCATACCGTACGCAGTACCCGAAGTCCTGCCCGAACCCGTACCCTAAGCCGTACCCTAAGCCTAACCGTAAGCCTAAACTAACCCTAGGCTACCCTTGACTGCTTCTGCCTCCAATAGATTTCCTAAGCACTAGTGTTTTAAGGAACAGCTTAAAAAGAGAATCCTAATGTGATTTCTTTATAATGGGTGTGTTCCTTATCTTATCCTAGTGTCTAAACTCTTCTCGATGGCTGGACCCCCAAATAATATTCCTTTACGTGCTAAGGTGTATCTACAGAGTGGGATAGGTTTAATAACTACCCTAACCCTAACGCGTACCCTAACCCTAACCCCTACCGTAACCCTAACATGTACCCTAATCCTAACCCGTACCCTAAACCGAGCCCTAACCCTAACACTAACCCTAACCCTAACCCTAACCCAAACCCTACGCCGTTCCCGAACCCCTCCCCAAACCCGTACCCTAAGCCGTACCCTAAGCCTAACCCTAAGCCTAACCCTAACCCTAGGCTACCCTTGACTGCTTCTGCCTCCAATAGATTTCCTAAGCACTAGTGTTTGAAGGAACAGCTTAAAAAGAGAATCCTAATGTGATTTCTTTATAATGGGTGTGTTCCTTATCTTATCCTAGTGTCTAAACTCTTCTCCATGGCTGGACCCCCAAATAATATTCCTTTACGTGCTAAGGGGTATCTAGAGAGTGGGATAGGTTTAATAACTACCCTAACCCTAACGCGTACCCTAACCCTAACACCTACCCTAACCCTAACACGTACCCTAATCCTAACCCGTACCCCAAACCGAGCCCTAACCCTAACACTCACCCTAACCCTAACCCATACCCTACGCCATACCCGAAGCCCTCCCCGAACCCGTACCCTAAGCCGTACCCTAAGCCGTACCCTAAGCCTAACCCTAACCCTAGGCTACCCTTGACTGCTTCTGCCTCCAATAGATTTCCTAAGCACTAGTGTTTTAAGGAACAGCTTAAAAAGAGAATCCTAATGTGATTTCTTTATAATGGGTGTGTTCCTTATCTTATCCTAGTGTCTAAACTCTTCTCCATGGCTGGACCGCCAAATAATATTCCTTTACGTGCTAAGGGGTATCTAGAGAGTGGGATAGGTTTAATAACTACCCTAACCCTAACGCGTAACCTAACCCTAACCCCTACCCTAACCCTAACACGTACCCTAATCCTAACCCGTACCCTAAACCGAGCCCTAACCCTAACACTAACCCTAACCCTAACCCTAACCCATACCCTATGCCGTACCCGAAGCCCTCACCGAACCCGTACCCTAAGCCGTACCCTAAGCCTAACCCTAAGCCTAACCCTAACCCTAGGCTACCCTTGACTGCTTCTGCCTCCAATAGATTTCCTAAGCACTAGTGTTTTAAGGAACAGCTTAAAAAGAGAATCCTAATGTGATTTCTTTATAATGGGTGTGTTCCTTATCTTATCCTAGTGTCTAAACTCTTCTCCATGGCTGGACCTCCAAATAATATTCCTTTACGTGCTAAGGGGTATCTAGAGAGTGGGATAGGTTTAATAACTACCCTAACACTAACGCGTACCCTAACCCTAACCCCTACCCTAACACTAACACGTACCCTAATCCTAACCAATACCCTAAAACGAGCCCTAACACTAACACTAACCCTAACCCTAACCCTAACCCATACCCTACGCCGTACCCGAAGCCCTCCCCAAATCCGTACCCTAAGCCGTACCCTAAGCCGTACCCTAATCCTAACCCTAACCCTAGGCTACCCTTGACTGCTTCTGCCTCCAATAGATTTCCTAAGCACTAGTGTTTTAAGGAACAGCTTAAAAAGAGAATCCTAATGTGATTTCTTTATAATGGGTGTGTTCCTTATCTTATCCTAGTGTCTAAACTCTTCTCCATGGCTGGACCCCCAAATAATATTCCTTTACGTGCTAAGGTGTATCTAGAGAGTGGAATAGGTTTAATAACTACCCTAACCCTAACGCGTACCCTAAACCTAACCCCTACCCTAACCCTAACATGTACCCTAATCCTAACCCGTACCCTAAACCGAGCCCTAACCCTAACTCTAACCCTAACCCTAACCCTAACCCATACCCTACGCCGTACCCGAAGCCCTCCCCGAACCCGTACCCTAAGCCGTACTCTAAGCCTCACCCCAAGCCTAACCCTAACCCTAGGCTACCCTTGACTGCTTCTGCCTCCAATAGATTTCCTAAGCACTAGTGTTTTAAGGAACAGCTTAAAAAGAGAATCCTAATGTGATTTCTTTATAATGGGTGTGTTCCTTATCTTATCCTAGTGTCTAAACTCTTCTCCATGGCTGGACCTCCAAATAATATTCCTTTACGTGCTAAGGGGTATCTAGAGAGGGGGATAGGTTTAATAACTACCCTAACACTAACGCGTACCCTAACCCTAACCCCTACCCTAACCCTAACACGTACCGTAATCCTAACCAATACCCTAAACCGAGCCCTAACGCTAACACTAACCCTAACCCTAACCCTAACCCATAACCTACGCCGTACCCGAAGCCCTTCCCGAACCCGTACCCTAAGCCGTACCCTAAGCCGTACTCTAAGCCTAACCCTAACTTTAGGCTACCCTTGACTGCTTCTGCCTGCAATAGATTTCCTAAGCACTAGTGTTTTAAGGAACAGCTTAAAAAGAGAATCCTAATGTGATTTCTTTATAATGGGTGTGTTCCTTAACTTATCCTAGTGTCTAAACTCTTCTCCATGGCTGGACCTCCAAATAATATTCCTTTACGTGCTGAGGGGTATCTAGAGAGTGGGATAGTTTTAATAACTACCCTAACACTAACGCGTACCCTAACCCTAACCCCTACCCTAACACTAACTCGTACCCTAATCCTAAACAATACCCTAAACCGAGCCCTAACCCTAACACTAACCCTAACCCTAACCCTAACCCATACCCTACGCCGTACCCGAAGCCCTCCCCGAACCCGTTCCCTAAGCCGTACCCTAAGCCGTACCCTAAGCCTAACCCTAACCCTAGGCTACCCTTGACTGCTTCTGCCTCCAATAGATTTCCTAAACACTAGTGTTTTAAGGAACAGCTTAAAAAGAGAATCCTAATGTGATTTCTTTATAATGGGTGTGTTCCTTATCTTATCCTAGTGTGTAAACTCTTCTCCATAGCTGGACCTCCAAATAATATTCCTGTACGTGCTAAGGGGAATCTAGAGAGTGGGTTAGGTTTAATAACTACCCTAACACTAATGCGTACCCTAACCCTAACCCCTACCCTATCGCTAACACGTACCCTAATCCTAACCAATACCCTAAACCGAGCCCTAACCCTAACACTAACCCTAACCCTAACCCTAACCCATACCCTACGCCGTACCAGAAGCCCTCCCCGTACCCGTACCCTAAGCCGTACCCTAAGCCTAACCCTAAGCCTAACCCTAACCTTAGGCTACCCTTGGATGCTTCTGCCTCCAATAGATTTCCTAAGCACTAGTGTTTTAAGGAACAGCTTAAAAAGAGAATCCTAATGTGATTTCTTTATAATGGGTGTGTTCCTTATCTTATCCTAGTGTCTAAACTCTTCTCGATGGCTGGACCCCCAAAAATATTCCTTTACGTGCTAAGGTGTATCTAGAGAGTGGGATAGGTTTAATAACTACCCTAACCCTAACACGTACATTAACCCTAACCACTATCCTAACCCTAACACGTACCCTAATCCTATCCCGTACCCTAAACCGAGCCCTAACCCTAACACTAACCCTAACCCTAACCCTAACCCATACCCTACGCCGTGCCCGAACCCCTACCCGAAACCAAACCCTAAGCCGTACCCTAAACCTAACCCTAACCCTAGGCTACCCTTGACTGCTTCTGCCTCCAATAGATTTCCTAAGAACTATGTTTTAAGGAACAGCTTAAAAAAGATTCCTAATGTGATTTCTTCATAATGGGTGTGTTCCTTATCTTATCCTAGTGTCTAAACTCTTCTCCATGGCTGGACCTCCAAATAATATTCCTTTACGTGCTAAGGGATATCTAGAGAGTGGGATAGGTTTAATAACCACCCTAACGCTAACGCGTACCCTAACCCTAACACCTACCCTAACCCTAACACGTACCCTAATCCTAAACCGTACCCTAAACCGAGACCTAACCCTAACACTAACCCTAACTCTAACCCTAACCCATACCCTACGCAGTACCCGAAGTCCTGCCCGAACCCGTACCCTAAGCCGTACCCTAAGCCTAACCGTAAGCCTAAACTAACCCTAGGCTACCCTTGACTGCTTCTGCCTCCAATAGATTTCCTAAGAACTAGTGTTTTAAGGAACAGCTTAAAAAAGATTCCTAATGTGATTTCTTTATAATGTGTGTGTTTCTTATATTATCTTAGTGTCTAAACTCTTCTCCATGGCTGGAACCCCAAATAATATTCGTTTACTTGCTAAGGGGTATCTAGAGAGTGGGATAGGTTTAATAACTACCCTAACCCTAATGCGTACCCTAACCCTTACCCCTTTCCTAACTCTAACACGTACCCTAATCCTAACCCTTACCCTACACCGAGCCCTAACCCTAACACAAACCCTAACCCTAACCCTAACCCATACCCTACGTCGTACCCGAAGCCCTCACCGAACCCGTAACCTAAGCCGTACCCTAAGCCTAACCCTAAGCCTAACCCTAACCCTAGGCTACCCTTGACTGCTTCTGCCTCCAATAGGTTTCCTAAGCACTAGTGTTTTAAGGAGCAGCTTAAAAAGAGAATTCTAATGTGTTTTCTTTATAATGGGTGTTTTCCTTATCTTATCCTAGTATCTAAACTCTTCTCTATGGCTTGACCCCCAAATAATATTCCTTTACGAGCTAAGGGGTATCTAGAGAGTGGGATAGGTTTAATCACTACCCTAACCCTAACACGTACATTAACCCTAACCACTATCCTAACCCTAACACGTACCTTAATCCTAACCCGTACCCTAAACCGAGCCCTATCCCTAACACTAACCCTAACCCTAACCCTAACCCATACCCTACGCCGTACCCGAAGCCCTCCCCGAACCCGTACCCTAAGCCGTACGCTAACCCTAACCCTAAGCCTAACACTAACCCTAGGCTACCCTTGACTGCTTCTGCCTCCAATAGATTTCCTAAGCACTAGTGTTTTAAGGAACAGCTTAAAAAGAGAATCCTAATGTGATTTCTTTATAATGGGTGTGTTCCTTATCTTATCCTAGTGTCTAAACTCTTCTCCATGGCTGGACCTCCAAATAATATTCCTTTACGTGCTAAGGGGTATCTAGAGAGTGGGGTAGGTTTAATAACTACCCTAACGCTAACGCGTACACTAACCCTAACCCCTACCCTAACCCTAACACGTACCCTAATCCTAAACCGTACCCTAAACCGAGACCTAACCCTAACACTAACCCTAACCCTAACCCTAACCCATACCCTACGCCATACCCGAAGCCCTCCCCGAACCCATACCCTAAGCCGTACCCTAAGCCGTACCCTAAGCCTAATCCTAACCCTAGGCTACCCTTGACTGCTTCTGCCTCCAATAGATTTCCAAAGCACTAGTGTTTTAAGGAACAGCTTAAAAAGAGAATCCTAATGTGATTTCTTTATAATGGGTGTGTTCCTTATCTTATCCTAGTGTCTAAACTCTTCTCGATGGCTGGACCCCCAAATAATATTCCTTTACGTGCTAAGGTGTATCTAGAGAGTGGGATAGGTTTAATAACTACCCTAACCCTAACGCGTACCCTAACCCTAACCCCTACCATAACCCTAACATGTACCCTAATCCTAACCCGTACCCTAAACCGAGCCCTAACCCTAACACTAACCCTAACACAAACCCTACGCCGTTCCCGAACCCCTCCCCAAACCCGTACCCTAAGCCGTACCCTAAGCCTAACCCTAAGCCTAACCCTAACCCTAGGCTACCCTTGACTGCTTCTGCCTCCAATAGATTTCCTAAGCACTAGTGTTTGAAGGAACAGCTTAAAAAGAGAATCCTAATGTGATTTCTTTATAATGGGTGTGTTCCTTATCTTATCCTAGTGTCTAAACTCTTCTCCATGGCTGGACCCCCAAATAATATTCCTTTACGTGCTAAGGGGTATCTAGAGAGTGGGATAGGTTTAATAACTACCCTAAACCTAACGCGTACCCTAACCCTAACCCCTACCCTAACCCTAACACGTACCCTAATCCTAACCCGTACCCCAAACCGAGCCCTAACCCTAACACTCACCCTAACCCTAACCCATACCCTACGCCATACCCGAAGCCCTCCCCGAACCCGTACTCTAAGCCGTACCCTAAGCCGTACCCTAAGCCTAACCCTAACCCTAGGCTACCCTTGACTGCTTCTGCCTCCAATAGATTTCCTAAGCACTAGTGTTTTAAGGAACAGCTTAAAAAGAGAATCCTAATGTGATTTCTTTATAATGGGTGTGTTCCTTATCTTATCCTAGTGTCTAAACTCTTCTCCATGGCTGGACCGCCAAATAATATTCCTTTACGTGCTAAGGGGTATCTAGAGAGTGGGATAGGTTTAATAACTACCCTAACCCTAACGCGTACCCTAACCCTAACCCCTACCCTAACCCTAACACGTACCCTAATCCTAACCCGTACCCTAAACCGAGCCCTAACCCTAACACAAACCCTAACCCTAACCCTAACCCATACCCTACGCCGTACCCGAAGCCCTCACCGAACCCGTACCCTAAGCCGTACCCTAAGCCTAACCCTAAGCCTAACCCTAACCCTAGGCTACCCTTGACTGCTTCTGCCTCCAATAGATTTCCTAAGCACTAGTGTTTTAAGGAACAGCTTAAAAAGAGAATCGTAATGTGATTTCTTTATAATGGGTGTGTTCCTTATCTTATCCTAGTGTCTAAACTCTTCTCCATGGCTGGACCTCCAAATAATATTCCTTTACGTGCTAAGGGGTATCTAGAGAGAGGGATAGGTTTAATAACTACCCTAACACTAACGCGTACCCTAACCCTAACCCCTACCCTAACACTAACACGTACCCTAATCCTAACCAATACCCTAAAACGAGCCCTAACACTAACACTAACCCTAACCCTAACCCTAACCCATACCCTACGCCGTACCCGAAGCCCTCCCCAAATCCGTACCCTAAGCCGTACCCTAAGCCGTACCCTAAGCCTAACCCTAACCCTAGGCTACCCTTGACTGCTTCTGCCTCCAATAGATTTCCTAAGCACTAGTGTTTTAAGGAACAGCTTAAAAAGAGAATCCTAATGTGATTTCTTTATAATGGGTGTGTTCCTTATCTTATCCTAGTGTCTAAACTCTTCTCCATGGCTGGACCCCCAAATAATATTCCTTTACGTGCTAAGGTGTATCTAGAGAGTGGAATAGGTTTAATAACTACCCTAACCCTAACGCGTACCCTAAACCTAACCCCTACCCTAACCCTAACATGTACCCTATTCCTAACCCGTACCCTAAACCGAGCCCTAACCCTAACACTAACCCTAACCCTAACCCTAACCCATACCCTACGCCGTACCCGAAGCCCTCCCCGAACCTGTACCCTAAGCCGTACTCTAAGCCTCACCCCAAGCCTAACCCTAACCCTAGGCTACCCTTGACTGCTTCTGCCTCCAATAGATTTCCTAAGCACTAGTGTTTTAAGGAACAGCTTAAAAAGAGAATCCTAATGTGATTTCTTTATAATGGGTGTGTTCCTTATCTTATCCTAGTGTCTAAACTCTTCTCCATGGCTGGACCGCCTAATAATATTCCTTGACGTGCTAAGGTGTATCTAGAGAGTGGGATAGGTTTAATAACTACCCTAACCCTAACGCGTACCCTAACCCTAACCCCTACCCTAACCCTAGCACGTACCCTAATCCTAACCCGTACCCTAAACCGAACCCTAACCCTAACACTAACCCTAACCCTAACCCTAAGCCATACCCTACGCCGTACCCGAATCCCTCACCGAACCCGTACCCTAAGCCGTACCCTAAGCCTAACCCTAAGCCTAACCCTAACCCTAGGCTACCCTTGACTGCTTCTGCCTCCAATAGATTTCCTAAGCACTAGTGTTTTAAGGAACAACTTAAAAAGAGAATCCTAATGTCATTTCTTTAAAATGTGTGTGTTCCTTATCTTATCCTAGTGTCTAAACTCTTCTCCATGGCTGGACCTCCAAATAATATTCCTTTACGTGCTGAGGGGTATCTAGAGAGTGGGATAGGTTTAATAACTACCCTAACACTAACGCGTACCCTAACCCTAACCCCTACCCTAACACTAACTCGTACCCTAATCCTAAACAATACCCTAAACCGAGCCCTAACCCTAACCCTAACCCTAACCCATACCCTACGCCGTACCCGAAGCCCTCCCCGAACCCGTACCCTAAGCCGTACCCTAAGCCGTACCCTAAGCCTAACCCTAACCCTAGGCTACCCTTGACTGCTTCTGCCTCCAATAGATTTCCTAAACACTAGTGTTTTAAGGAACAGCTTAAAAAGAGAATCCTAATGTGATTTCTTTATAATGGGTGTGTTCCTTATCTTATCCTAGTGTGTAAACTCTTCTCCATAGCTGGACCTCCAAATAATATTCCTGTACGTGCTAAGGGGTATCTAGAGAGTGGGTTAGGTTTAATAACTACCCTAACACTAATGCGTACCCTAACCCTAACCCCTACCCTATCGCTAACACGTACCCTAATCCTAACCAATACCCTAAACCGAGCCCTAACCCTAACACTAACCCTAACCCTAACCCTAACCCATACCCTACGCCGTACCAGAAGCCCTCCCCGTATCCGTACCCTAAGCCGTACCCTAAGCCTAACACTAAGCCTAACCCTAACCTTAGGCTACCCTTGGATGCTTCTGCCTCCAATAGATTTCCTAAGCACTAGTGTTTTAAGGAACAGCTTAAAAAGAGAATCCTAATGTGATTTCTTTATAATGGGTGTGTTCCTTATCTTATCCTAGTGTCTAAACTCTTCTCCATGGCTGGACCTCCAAATAATATTCCTTTATGTGCTAAGGGGTATCTAGAGAATGGGATAGGTTTAATAACTACCCTAACACTAATGCGTACCCTAACCCTAACCCCTACACTAACCATAACACGTACCTTAATCCTAACCAATACCCTAAACCGAGCCCTAACCCTAACACTAACCCTAACCCTAACCCTAACCCATACCCTACGCCGTACCCGAAGCCCTCCCCAAACCCGTACCCTAAGCCGTACCCTAAGCCGTACCCTAAGCCTAACCCTAACCCTAGGCTACCCTTGACTGCTTCTGCCTCCAATAGATTTCCTAAGCACTAGTGTTTTAAGGAACAGCTTAAAAAGAGAATCCTAATGTGATTTCTTTATAATGGGTGTGTTCCTTATCTTATCCTAGTGTCTAAACTCTTCTCCATGGCTGGACCTCCAAATAATATTCCTTTACGTGCTAAGGGGTATCTAGAGACTGGGATAGGTTTAATAACTACCCTAACACTAACGCGTACCCTAACCCTAACCCCTACCCTAACCCTAACACGTACCCTAATCCTAAACAATACCCTAAACCGAGCCCTAACCCTAACACTAACCCTAACCCTAACCCTAACCCATACCCTACGCCGTACCCGAAGCCCTCCCCTAACTGGTACCCTAAGCCGTACCCTAAGCCGTACCCTAAGCCTAACCCTAACCCTAGGCTACCCTTGACTGCTTCTGCCTCCAATAGATTTTCTAAGCACTAGTGTTTTAAGGAACAGCTTAAAAAGAGAATCCTAATGTGATTTCTTTATAATGGGTGTGTTCCTTATCTTGTCCTAGTGTCTAAACTCTTCTCCATGGCTGGACCTCCAAATAATATTCCTTTACGTGCTAAGGGGTATCTAGAGAGTGGGTTAGGTTTAATAACTACCCTAACACTAACACGTACCCTAACCCTAAACCCTACCCTAACCCTAACACGTACCCTAATCCTAACCAATACCCTATACCGAGCCCTAACCCTAACACTAACCCTAACCCTAACCCTAACCCATACCCTACGCCGTACCAGAAGCCCTCCACGAACCCGTACCCTAAGCCGTACCCTAAGCCTAACCCTAAGCCTAACCCTAACCCTAGGCTACCCTTGACTGCTTCTGCCTCCAATAGATTTCCTAAGCACTAGTGTTTTAAGGAACAGCTTAAAAAGAGAATCCTAATGTGATTTCTTTATAATGGGTGTGTTCCTTATCTTATCCTAGTGTCTAAACTCTTCTCCATGGCTGGACCTCCAAATAATATTACTTTACGTGCTAAGGGGTATCTAGAGAGTGGGTTAGGTTTAATAACTACCCTAACACTAACGCGTACCCTAACCCTAAACCCTACCCTATCGCTAACACGTACCCTAATCCTAACCCGTACCCTAAACCGAGCCCTAACCCTAACACTAACCCTAACCCTAACCCTAACCCATACCCTACGCCGTACCCGAAGCCCTCCCCGAACCCGTTCCCTAAGCCGTACCCTAAGCCGTACCCTAAGCCTAACCCTAACCCTAGGCTACCCTTGACTGCTTCTGCCTCCAATAGATTTCCTAAGCACTAGTGTTTTAAGGAACAGCTTAAAAAGAGAATCCTAATGTGATTTCTTTATAATGGGTGTGTTCCTTATCTTATCCTAGTGTCTAAACTCTTCTCCATGGCTGAACCGCCAAATAATATTCCTTGACGTGCTAAGGTGTATCTAGAGAGTGGGATAGGTTTAATAACTACCCTAACCCTAACGGGTACCCTAACCCTAACCCCTACCCTAACCCTAACACGTACCCTAATCCTAACCCGTACCCTAAACCGAGCCCTAACCCTAACACTAACCCTAACCCTAACCCTAACCCATACCCTACGCCGTACCCGAAGCCCTCCCCGAACCCGTACCCTAAGCCGTACCCTAAGCCGTACGCTAAGCCTAACCCTAACCCTAGGCTACCCTTGACTGCTTCTGCCTCCAATAGATTTCCTAAGCACTAGTGTTTTAAGGAACAGCTTAAAAAGAGAATCCTAATGTGATTTCTTTATAATGGGTGTGTTCCTTATCTTATCCTAGTGTCTAAACTCTTCTCCATGGCTGGACCCCGAAATAATATTCCTTTACGTGCTAAGGTGTATCTAGAGAGTGGGATAGGTTTACTAACTACCCTAACCCTAACGTGTACCGTAACCCTAACCCCTACCCTAACCCTAACACGTACCCTAATCCTAACCCGTACCCTAAACCGAACCCTAACCCTAACACTAACCCTAACCCTAACCCTATGCCATACCCTACGCCGTACCCGAATCCCTCACCGAACCCGTACCCTAAGCCGTACCCTAAGCCTAACCCTAAGCCTAACCCAAACCCTAGGCTACCCTTGACTGCTTCTGCCTCCAATAGATTTCCTAAGCACTAGTGTTTTAAGGAACAACTTAAAAAGAGAATCCTAATGTCATTTCTTTATAATGTGTGTGTTCCTTATCTTATCCTAGTGTCTAAACTCTTCTCCATGGCTGGACCTCCAAATAATATTCCTTTACGTGCTGAGGGGTATCTAGAGAGTGGGATAGGTTTAATAACTACCCTAACACTAACGCGTACCCTAACCCTAACCCCTACCCTAACACTAACTCGTACCCTAATCCTAAACAATACCCTAAACCGAGCCCTAACCCTAACACTAACCCTAACCCTAACCCTAACCCATACCCTACGCCGTACCCGAAGCCCTCCCCGAACCCGTACCCTAAGCCGTACCCTAAGCCGTACCCTAAGCCTAACCCTAACCCTAGGCTACCCTTGGATGCTTCTGCCTCCAATAGATTTCCTAAGCACTAGTGTTTTAAGGAACAGCTTAAAAAGAGAATCCTAATGTGATTTCTTTATAATGGGTGTGTTCCTTATCTTATCCTAGTGTCTAAACTCTTCTCCATGGCTGGACCTCCAAATAATATTCCTTTATGTGCTAAGGGGTATCTAGAGAATGGGATAGGTTTAATAACTACCCTAACACTAATGCGTACCCTAACCATAACCCCTACCCTAACCATAACACGTACCTTAATCCTAACCAATACCCTAAACCGAGCCCTAACCCTAACACTAACTCTAACCCTAACCCTAACCCATACCCTACGCCGTACCCGAAGCCATCCCCAAACCCGTACCCTAAGCCGTACCCTAAGCCGTACCCTAAGCCGTACCCTAACCCTAGGCTACCCTTGACTGCTTCTGCCTCCAATAGATTTCCTAAGCACTAGTGTTTTAAGGAACAGCTTAAAAAGAGAATCCTAATGTGATTTCTTTATAATGGGTGTGTTCCTTATCTTATCCTAGTGTCTAAACTCTTCTCCATGGCTGGACCTCCAAATAATATTCCTTTACGTGCTAAGGGGTATCTAGAGACTGGGATAGGTTTAATAACTACCCTAACACTAACGCGTACCCTAACCCTAACCCCTACCCTAACCCTAACACGTATCCTAATCCTAAACAATACCCTAAACCGAGCCCTAACCCTAACACTAACCCTAACCCTAACCCTAACCCATACCCTACGCCGTACCCGAAGCCCTCCCCGAACTGGTACCCTAAGCCGTACCCTAAGCCGTACCCTAAGCCTAACCCTAACCCTAGGCTACCCTTGACTGCTTCTGCCTCCAATAGATTTCCTAAGCACTAGTGTTTTAAGGAACAGCTTAAAAAGAGAATCCTAATGTGATTTCTTTATAATGGGTGTGTTCCTTATCTTATCCTAGTGTCTAAACTCTTCTCCATGGCTGGACCTCCAAATAATATTCCTTTACGTGCTAAGGGGTATCTAGAGAGTGGGATAGGTTTAATCACTACCCTAACACTAACGCGTACCCTAACCCTAAACCCTACCCTATCGCTAACACGTACCCTAATCCTAACCCGTACCCTAAACCGAGCCCTAACCCTAACACTAACCCTAACCCTAACCCTAACCCATAACCTACGCCGTACCCGAAGCCCTCCCCGAACCCGTACCCTAAGCCGTACCCTAAGCCGTACCCTAAGCCTAACCCTAACCCTAGGCTACCCTTGACTGCTTCTGCCTCCAATAGATTTCCTAAGCACTAGTGTTTTAAGGAACAGCTTAAAAAGAGAATCCTAATGTGATTTCTTTATAATGGGTGTGTTCCTTATCTTATCCTAGTGTCTAAACTCTTCTCCATGGCTGAACCGCCAAATAATATTCCTTGACGTGCTAAGGGGTATCTAGAGAGTGGGATAGGTTTAATAACTACCCTAACCCTAACGCGTACCCTAACCCTAACCCCTACCCTAACCCTAACACGTACCCTAATCCTAACCCGTACCCTAAACCGAGCCCTAACCCTAACACTAACCCTAACCCTAACCCTAACCCATACCCTACGCCGTACCCGAAGCCCTCCCCGAACCCGTACCCTAAGCCGTACCCTAAGCCGTACGCTAAGC
Source organism: Balaenoptera physalus (assembly GCF_965194825.1). Taxonomy (NCBI): domain Eukaryota; kingdom Metazoa; phylum Chordata; class Mammalia; order Artiodactyla; family Balaenopteridae; genus Balaenoptera; species Balaenoptera physalus. Next base: position 75,073 of record NW_028124652.1, read on the forward strand.
CTAACCCTAACCCTAGGCTACCCTTGACTGCTTCTGCCTCCAATAGATTTCCTAAGCACTAGTGTTTTAAGGAACAGCTTAAAAAGAGAATCCTAATGTGATTTCTTTATAATGGGTGTGTTCCTTATCTTATCCTAGTGTCTAAACTCTTCTCCATGGCTGGACCCCGAAATAATATTCCTTTACGTGCTAAGGTGTATCTAGAGAGTGGGATAGGTTTACTAACTACCCTAACCCTAACGCGTACCCTAACCCTAACCCCTACCCTAACCCTAACACGTACCCTAATCCTAACCCGTACCCTAAACCGAACCCTAACCCTAACACTAACCCTAACCCTAACCCTAAGCCATACCCTACGCCGTACCCGAATCCCTCACCGAACCCGTACCCTAAGCCGTACCCTAAGCCTAACCCTAAGCCTAACCCTAACCTTAGGCTACCCTTGACTGCTTCTGCCTCCAATAGATTTCCTAAGCACTAGTGTTTTAAGGAACAACTTAAAAAGAGAATCCTAATGTCATTTCTTTATAATGTGTGTGTTCCTTATCTTATCCTAGTGTCTAAACTCTTCTCCATGGCTGGACCTCCAAATAATATTCCTTTACGTGCTGAGGGGTATCTAGAGAGTGGGATAGGTTTAATAACTACCCTAACACTAACGCGTACCCTAACCCTAACCCCTACCCTAACACTAACTCGTACCCTAATCCTAAACAATACCCTAAACCGAGCCCTAACCCTAACACTAACCCTAACCCATACCCTACGCCGTACCCGAAGCCCTCCCCGAACCCGTACCCTAAGCCGTACCCTAAGCCGTACCCTAAGCCTAACCCTAACCCTAGGCTACCCTTGACTGCTTCTGCCTCCAATAGATTTCCTAAACACTAGTGTTTTAAGGAACAGCTTAAAAAGAGAATCCTAATGTGATTTCTTTATAATGGGTGTGTTCCTTATCTTATCCTAGTGTGTAAACTCTTCTCCATAGCTGGAACTCCAAATAATATTCCTGTAAGTGCTAAGGGGTATCTAGAGAGTGGGTTAGGTTTAATAACTACCCTAACACTAATGCGTACCCTAACCCTAACCCCTACCCTATCGCTAACACGTACCCTAATCCTAACCAATACCCTAAACCGAGCCCTAACCCTAACACTAACCCTAACCCTAACCCTAACCCATACCCTACGCCGTACCAGAAGCCCTCCCCGTACCCGTACCCTAAGCCGTACCCTAAGCCTAACCCTAAGCCTAACCCTAACCTTAGGCTACCCTTGGATGCTTCTGCCTCCAATAGATTTCCTAAGCACTAGTGTTTTAAGGAACAGCTTAAAAAGAGAATCCTAATGTGATTTCTTTATAATGGGTGTGTTCCTTATCTTATCCTAGTGTCTAAACTCTTCTCCATGGCTGGACCTCCAAATAATATTCCTTTACGTGCTGAGGGGTATCTAGAGAGTGGGATAGGTTTAATAACTACCCTAACACTAACGCGTACCCTAACCCTAACCCCTACCCTAACACTAACTCGTACCCTAATCCTAAACAATACCCTAAACCGAGCCCTAACCCTAACCCTAACCCTAACCCATACCCTACGCCGTACCCGAAGCCCTCCCCGAACCCGTACCCTAAGCCGTACCCTAAGCCGTACCCTAAGCCTAACCCTAACCCTAGGCTACCCTTGACTGCTTCTGCCTCCAATAGATTTCCTAAACACTAGTGTTTTAAGGAACAGCTTAAAAAGAGAATCCTAATGTGATTTCTTTATAATGGGTGTGTTCCTTATCTTATCCTAGTGTGTAAACTCTTCTCCATAGCTGGACCTCCAAATAATATTCCTGTACGTGCTAAGGGGTATCTAGAGAGTGGGTTAGGTTTAATAACTACCCTAACACTAATGCGTACCCTAACCCTAACCCCTACCCTATCGCTAACACGTACCCTAATCCTAACCAATACCCTAAACCGAGCCCTAACCATAACACTAACCCTAACCCTAACCCTAACCCATACCCTACGCCGTACCAGAAGCCCTCTCCGTACCCGTACCCTAAGCCGTACCCTAAGCCTAACCCTAAGCCTAACCCTAACCTTAGGCTACCCTTGGATGCTTCTGCCTCCAATAGATTTCCTAAGCACTAGTGTTTTAAGGAACAGCTTAAAAAGAGAATCCTAATGTGATTTCTTTATAATGGGTGTGTTCCTTATCTTATCCTAGTGTCTAAACTCTTCTCCATGGCTGGACCTCCAAATAATATTCCTTTATGTGCTAAGGGGTATCTAGAGAGTCGGTTAGGTTTAATAACTACCCTAACACTAACGTGTACCCTAACCCTAAACCCTACCCTAACACTAACACGTACCCTAATCCTAACCAATACCCTATACCGAGCCCTAACCCTAACACTAACCCTAACCCTAACCCTAACCCATACCCTACGCCGTACCCGAAGCCCTCCACGAACCCGTACCCTAAGCCGTACCCTAAGCCTAACCCTAAGCCTAACCCTAACCCTAGGCTACCCTTGACTGCTTCTGCCTCCAATAGATTTCCTAAGCACTAGTGTTTTAAGGAACAGCTTAAAAAGAGAATCCTAATGTGATTTCTTTATAATGGGTGTGTTCCTTATCTTATCCTAGTGTCTAAACTCTTCTCCATGGCTGGACCTCCAAATAATATTCCTTTACGTGCTAAGGGGTATCTAGAGAGTGGGTTAGGTTTAATAACTACCCTAACACTAACGCGTACCCTAACCCTAAACCCTACCCTATCGCTAACACGTACCCTAATCCTAACCCGTACCCTAAACCGAGCCCTAACCCTAACACTAACCCTAACCCTAACCCTAACCCATACCCTACGCCGTACCCGAAGCCCTCCCCGAACCCGTACCCTAAGCCGTACCCTAAGCCGTACCCTAAGCCTAACCCTAACC
>NW_028124651.1:0-78000 GCF_965194825.1 Balaenoptera physalus
TAACCCTAACCCTAACCCTAACCCTAACCCTAACCCTAACCCTAACCCTAACCCTAACCCCCAAATAATATTCCTTTACGTGCTAAGGGGTATCTAGAGAGTTGGATAGGTTTAATAACTACCCTAACCCTAACGCGTACCCTAACCCTAACCCCTACCCTAACCCTAACACGTACCCTAAACCTAAACTGTACCCTAAACCGAGCCCTAACACTAACACTATCCCTAACCCTAACACTAACCCATACCCTACGCCGTACCCGAAGCCCTCTCCGAACCCGTACCCTATGAAGTACCCTTAGCCTAACCCTAAGCCTAACCCTAACCCTAGGCTACCCTTGACTGCTTCTGCCTCCTATAGATTTCCTAAGCACTAGTGTTTTAAGGAACAGCTTAAAAAGAGAATCCTAATTTGATTTCTTTATAATGTGTGTCTTCCTTATCTTATCCTAGTGTCTAAAATCTTCTCCATGGCTGGATCCCCAAATAATATTCCTTTACGTGCTAAGGGGTATCTAGAGAGTGGGATAGGTTTAATAACCCTAATCCTAACACATACCCTAACCCTAACCCCTACACTAACCCTAACACGTACCCTAATCCTAAACCGTACCCTAAACCGAGCCCCAACCCTAACACTAACCCTAACCCTATCCCATACCATACGCCGTGTCCGAACCCCTCCCCGAACCCATAACCTAAGCCGTACCCTAAACCTAACCCTAAGCCTAACCCTAACCCTAGGCTACCCTTGACTGCTTCTTCCTCCAATAGATTTCCAAAGCACTAGTGTTTTAAGGAACAGCTTAAAAAGAGAATCCTAATGTGATTTCTTTATAATGTGTGTGTTCCTTATCTTATCCTAGTGTCTAAACTCTTCTCCATGGCTGGACCTCCAAATAATATTCCTTTACGTGCTAAGGGGTTTCTAGAGAGTGGGATAGGTTTAATAACTACCCTAACCCTAACGCGTACCCGAACCCTAACCCCTACCCTAACCCTAACACGTACTCTAATACTAACCAATAACCTAAACAGAGCCCTAACCCTCACACTAACCCTAACCCTAACCCTAACCCATAACCTACGCCGCACCCGAAGCCCTTCCCGAACCCGTACCCTAAGCCGTACCCTAAGCCTAACCCTAAGCCCAACCCTAACCCTAGGCTACCCTTGACTGCTTCTGCCTCCAATAGATTTCCTTAGCACTAGTGTTTTAAGGAACAGCATAAAAAGAGAATCCTAATGTGATTTCTTTATAATGGTTGTGTTCCTTATCTTATCCTAGTGTCTAAACTCTTCTTCATGGCTGGACCACCAAATAATATTCTTTACGTGCTAAGGGGTATCTAGAGAGTGGGATAGGTTTAATAACTACCCTAACCCTAACACGTACCCTAACCCTAAACCCTACCATAACACTAACACGTACCCTAATCCTAAGCCGTTCACTAAACCGAGCCCTAACACTAACATTAACCATAACCCTAACCCTAACCCATACCCTACACCGTACCCGAAGCCCTCCCCGAACCCGTACCCTAAGCCTAACCTTAAGCCTAACCCTAAACCTAGCCTACCCTTGACTGCTTCTGCCTCCAATAGATTTCCTAAGCACTAGTGTTTTAAGGAACAGCTTAAAAAGAGAATCCTAATGTGATTTCATTATAATGGGTGTGTTCCTTATCTTAGCCTAGTGTCTAAACTCTTCTCCATGGGTGGACCCCCAAATAATATTCCTTTACGTGCTAAGGGGTATCTAGAGAGTGGGATAGGTTTAATAACTACCCTAACCCTAACGCGTACCCTAACTCTAACCCCTACCCTAACCCTAAAACGTACCCTAATCCTAACCAATACCCTAAACCGAGCCCTAACCCTAACACTAACCCTAACCCTAACCCTAACCCATACCCTACGCCGCACCGAAAGCCCTCCCCGAATCCGTACCCTAAGCCGCACCCTAAGCCTAACCCTAAGCCTAACCCTAACCCTAGGCTACCCTTGACTGCTTCTGCCTCCAATAGATTTCCTAAGCACTAGTGGTTTAAGGAACAGCTTAAAAAGAGAATCCTAATGTGATTTCTTTATAATGGGTGTGTTCCTTATCTTATCCTAGTGTCTAAACTCTTCTCCATGGCTGGACCCCCAAATAATATTCCTTTACGTGCTAAGGTGTATCTAGAGAGTTGGATAGGTTTAATAACTACCCTAACCGTAACGCGTACCCTAACCCTAACCCCTACCCTAACCCTAACACGTACCCTAAACCTAAACTGTACCCTAAACCGAGCCCTAACACTAACAGTACCCCTAACCCTAACACTAACCCATACCCAACGCCGTACCCGAAGCCCTCTCCAAACCCGTACCCTAAGAAGTACCCTTAGCCTAACCCTAAGCCTAACCCTAACCCTAGGCTACCCTTGTCTGCTTCTGCCTCCTATAGATTTCCTAAGCACTAGTGTTTTAAGGAACAGCTTAAAAAGAGAATCCTAATGTGATTTCTTTATAATGTGTGTCTTCCATATCTTATCCTAGTGTCTAAAATCTTCTCCATGGCTGGATCCCCAAATAATATTCCTTTACGTGCTAAGGGGTATCTAGAGAGTGGGATAGGTTTAATAAACCTAATCCTAACACATACCCTAACCCTAACCCCTACACTAACCCTAATACATACCCTAATCCTAAACCGTACCCTAAACCGAGCCCTAACCCTAACACTAACCCTAACCCTATCCCATACCATACGCCGTGCCCGAACCCCTCCCCGAACCAATAACCTAAGCCGTACCCTAAACCTAACCCTAAGCCTAACACTAACCCGAGGCTTCCCTTGACTGCTTCTGCCTCCAATACATTTCCTAAGCACTAGTGTTTTAAAGAACAGCTTAAAAAGAGAATCCTAATGTGATTTCTTTATAATGGGTGTGTTCCTTATCTTATCCTAGTGTCTAAAGTCTTCTCCATGGCTGGATCCCCAAATAATTTTCCTTTATGTGCTCAGGGGTATCTAGAGAGTGGGATAGGTTTAATAACTACCCTAACCCTAACACGTACCCTAACCCTAACCCCTACCCTAACCCTAACACGTACCCTAATCCTAAACCGTACCCTAAACCGAGCCCTAACCCTAACACTAACCCAAACCCTAACACTAACCCATACCATATGCCGTACCCGAAGCCTTCCCCGAACCCGTACCCTAAGCCGTACCCTAAGCCTAACCCTAAGCCTAACCCTAACCCTAGACTACCCTTGACTGCTTCTGCCTCCAATAGATTTCCTAAGCACTAGTGTTTTAAAGGAACAGCTTAAAAAGAGAATCCTAAGGTGATTTCTTTATACAGGGTGTGTTCCTTATCTTAGCCTAGTTTCTAAACTCTTCTTCATGTGTGGACCCCCAAATAATATTCCTTTACGTGCTAAGGGGTATCTAGAGAGTGGGATAGGTTTAATAACTACCCTAACCCTAACGCGTACCCTAACTCTAACCCCTACCCTAACCCTAACACGTACCCTAATCCTAACCAATACCTAGACCGAGCCCTAACCCTAACACTAACCCTAACCCTAACCCTAACCCATACCCTACGCCTTACCGAAAGCCCTCCCCGAACCCGTACCCTAAGCAGTGCCCTAAGCCTAACCCTAAGCCTAACCCTAACAGTAGGCTACCCTTGACTGCTTCTGCCTCCAATAGATTTCTTAAGCACTAGTGTTTTAAGGAACAGCTTAAAAAGAGAATCCTAATGTGATTTCTTTATAATGGGTGTGTTCCTTATCTTATCCTAGTGTCTAAACTCTTCTCCATGGCTGGTCCTCCAAATAATATTCCTTTACGTGCTATGGGGTATCTAGAGAGTGGGATAGGTTTAATAACTACCCTAACCAAAACACGTACCCTAACCCTAACTCCTACCCTAACCCTAACACGTACCCTAATCCTAAACCGTACCCTAAACCGAGCCCTAACCCTAACACTAACCCTAACCCTTACCCTAACCCATACCCTACGCCGTACCCGAAGCCCTCCCCGAACCCGTACCCTAAGCAGTGCCCTAAGCCTAACCCTAAGCCTAACCCTAATCCTAGGCTACCCTTGACTGCTTCTGCCTCCAATAGATTTCCTAAGCACTAGTGTTTTAAGGAACAGCTTAAAAAGAGAATCCTAATGTGATTTCTTTATAATGTGTGTGTTCCTTATCTTTTCCTAGTGTCTAAACTCTTCTCCATGGCTGGAACCCCAAATAATATTCCTTTACGTGCTATGGGGTATCTAGAGAGTGGGATAGGTTTAATAACTACCCTAACCCTAACGCGTACACTAACCCTAACCCCTACCCTAACCCTAACACGTACCCTAAACCTAAACTGTACCCTAAACCGAGCCCTAACCGTAACACTAACCCTAACCCTATCACTAACCCATACCCTACGCCGTACCCGAAGCCCTCCCCGAACCCGTACCCTAAGCCGTACCCTTAGCCTAACCCTAAGCCTAACACTAACACTAGGCTACCCTTGACTGCTTCTGCCCCCAATAGATTTCCTAAGCACTAGTGTTTTAAGGAACAGCTTAAAAAGAGAATCCTAATGTGATTTCTTTATAAAGGGTGTGTTCCTTATCTTAGCCTAGTGTCTAAACTCTTCTCCATGGCTGGATCCCCAAATAATATTCCTTTACGTGCTAAGGGGTATCTAGAGAGTGGAATAGGTTTAATAACTACCCTAATCCTAATGCGTACCCTAACCCTAACCCCTACCCTAACCCTAACACGTACCCTAATCCTAAGCCGTACACTAAACCGAGCCCTAACACTAACACTAACCCTAACCCTAACCCTAACCCATACCCTACACCGTACCCGAAGCCCTCCCCAAACCTGTACCCTAAGCCGTACCCTAAGCCGTACCCTAAGCCTAACACTAACCCTAGGCTACCCTTGAATGCTTCTGCCTCCAATAGATTTCCTAAGCACAAGTGTTTTAAGGAACAGCTTAAAAAGAGAATCCTAATGTGATTTCTTTATAATGTGTGTGTTCCTTATCTTATCCTAGTGTCTAAACTCTTCTCCATGGCTGGATCCCCAAATAATATTCCTTTACGTGCTAAGGGGTATCTAGAGAGTGGGATAGGTTTAATAACCCTAACCCTAACACGTACCCTAATCCTAAACCGTACCCTAAACCGAGCCCTAACCCTAACACTAACCCTAACCCTAAACCTAACCCATACCCTACGCCGTACCAGAAGCCTTCCCCGAACCCGTACCCTAAGCCGTTCCCTTAGCCTAACCCTAAGCCTAACCCTAACCCTAGGCTTCCCTTGACTGCTTCTCCCTCCAATAGATTTCCTAAGCACTAGTGTTTTAAGGAACAGATTAAAAAGAGAATCCTAATGTGATTTCTTTATAATGTGTGTGTTCCTTATCTTATCCTAGTGTCTAAACTCTTCTCCTTGGCTGGACCTCCAAATAATATTCCTTTACGTGCTAAGGGGTATCTAGAGACTGGGATAGGTTTAATAACTACCCTAACCCTAAAGCGTAACCTAACCCTAACCCCTACCCTAACCCTAACACGTACCCTAATCCAACCAATACCCTAAACCGAGCCCTAACCCCAACACTAACCCTAACCCTAACTCTAACCCATATCCTACGCCGCACCCGAAGCCCTCCCCGAACCCGTACCCTAAGCCTAACCCTAACCCTAGGCTACCCTTGACTGCTTCTGCCTCCAATAGATTTCCTAAGCACTAGTGTTTTAAGGAACAGCTTAAAAAGAGAATCCTAATGTGATTTCATTATAATGGGTGTGTTCCTTATCTTATCCTAGTGTCTAAACTCTTCTCCATGGCTGGACCCCCAAATAATATTCCTTTATGTGCAAAGGGGTATCTAGAGAGTGGGATAGGTTTAATAACTACCCTAACCCTAACGCGTACCCTAACTCTAACCCCTACCCTAACCCTAACACGTACCCTAATCCTAACCAATACCCTAAACCGAGCCCTAACCCTAACACTAACCCTAATCCTAACCCTAACCCATACCCTACGCCGTACCGATAGCCCTCCCCGAACCCGTACCCTAAGCCGCACCCTAAGCCTAACCCTAAGCCTAACCCTAACCCTAGGCTACCCTTGACTGCTTCTGCCTCCAATAGATTTCCTAAGCACTAGTGTTTTAAGGAACAGCGTAAAAAGAGAATCCTAATGTGATTTCTTTATAATGGTTGTGTTCCTTATCTTATCCTAGTATCTAAACTCTTCTCTATGGCTGGACCACCGAATAATATTATTTACGTGCCAAGGGGTATCTAGAGAGTGGGATAGGTTTAATAACTACCCTAACCCAAACACGTACCCTAACCCTAACTCCTACCCTAACCCTAACACGTACCCTAATCCTAAACCGTACCCTAAACCGAGCCCTAACCCTAACACTAACCCTAACACTTACCCTAACCCATACCCTATGCCGTACCCGAAGCCCTCCCCGAACCCGTACCCTAAGCAGTGCCCTAAGCCTAACCCTAAGCCTAACCCTAACCCTAGGCTACCCTTGACTGCTTCTGCCTCCAATACATTTCCTAAGCACTAGTGTTTTAAAGAACAGCTTAAAAAGAGAATCCTAATGTGATTTCTTTATAATGGGTGTGTTCCTTATCTTATCCTAGTGTCTAAACTCTTCTCCATGGCTGGACCCCCAAATAATATTCCTTTATGTGCAAAGGGGTATCTAGAGAGTGGGATAGGTTTAATAACTACCCTAACCCTAACGCGTACCCTAACTCTAACCCCTACCCTAACCCTAACACGTACCCTAATCCTAACCAATACCCTAAACCGAGCCCTAACCCTAACACTAACCCTAACACTAACCCTAACCCATACCCTATGCCGTACCGATAGCCCTCCCCGAACCCGTACCCTAAGCCGCACCCGAAGCCTAACCCTAAGCCTAACCCTAACCCTAGGCTACCCTTGACTGCTTCTGCCTCCAATAGATTTCCTAAGCACTAGTGTTTTAAGGAACAGGTTAAAAAGAGAATCCTAATGTGATTTCTTTATAATGTGGGGGTTCCTTATATTATCTTAGTGTCTAAACTCTTCTCCATGGCTGGACCCCCAAATAATATTCCTTTACGTGCTAAGGGGTATCTAGAGAGTGGGATAGGTTTAATAACTACCCTAACCCTAACGCGTACCCTAACCCTAACCCCTACCCTAACCCTAACACGTACCCTTAACCTAAACTGTACCGTAAACCGAGCCCTAACCCTAACACTAACTCTAACCCTAACATTAACCCATACCCTACGCCGCACCCTAAGCCTAACCCTAAGCCTAACCCTAACCCTAGGCTACCCTTGACTGCTTCTGCCTCCAATAGATTTCCTAAGAACTAGTGTTTTAAAGAACAGCTTAAAAAGAGAATCCTAATGTGATTTCTTTATAATGGGTGTGTTCCTTATCTTATCCTAGTGTCTAAAGTCTTCTCCATGGCTGGATCCCCAAATAATTTTCCTTTATGTGCTCAGGGGTATCTAGAGAGTGGGATAGGTTTAATAACTACCCTAACCCTAACACGTACCCTAACCCTAACCCCTACCCTAACCCTAACACGTACACTAATCCTAAACCGTACCCTAAACCGAGCCCTAACCCTAACACTAACCCAAACCCTAACACTAACCCATACCCTACGCCGTACCCGAAGCCTTCCCCGAACCCGTACCCTAAGCCGTGCAGTAAGCCTAACCCTAAGCCTAACCCTAACCCTAGACTACCCTTGACTGCTTCTGCCTCCAATAGATTTCCTAAGCACTAGTGTTTTAAAGGAACAGCTTAAAAAGAGAATCCTAAGGTGATTTCTTTATAAAGGGTGTGTTCCTTATCTTAGCCTAGTGTCTAAACTCTTCTTCATGTGTGGACCCCCAAATAATATTCCTTTACGTGCTAAGGGGTACCTAGAGAGTGGGATAGGTTTAATAACTACCCTAACCCTAAAGCGTACCCTAACTCTAACCCCTACCCTAACCCTAACACGTACCCTAATCCTAACCAATACCCTAAACCGAGCCAATACCCTAACACTAACCCTAACCCTAACCCTAACCCATACCCTACGCCGTACCGATAGCCCTCCCCGCACCCGTACCCTAAGCCGCACCCTAAGCCTAACCCTAAGCCTAACCCTAACCCTAGGCTACCCTTGACTGCTTCTGCCTCCAATAGATTTCCTAAGCACTAGTGTTTTAAAGGAACAGCTTAAAAAGAGAATCCTAATGTGATTTCTTTATAATGGGTGTGTTCCTTATCTTATCCTAGTGTCTAAACTCTTCTCCATGGCTGGACCACCAAATAATATTATTTACGTGCTAAGGGGTATCTAGAGAGTGGGATAGGTTTAATAACTACCCTAACCCAAACACGTACCCTAACCCTAACTCCTACCCTAACCCTAACACGTACCCTAATCCTAAACCGTAACCTAAACCGAGCCCTAACCCTAACACTAACCCTAACCCTTACCCTAACCCATACCCTACGCCGTACCGGAAGCCCTCCCCGAACCCTTACCCTAAGCAGTGTCCTAAGCCTAACCCTAAGCCTAACCCTAACCCTAGGCTACCCTTGACTGCTTCTGCCTCCAATAGATTTCCTAAGCACTAGTGTTTTAAAGAACAGCTTAAAAAGAGAATCCTAATGTGATTTGTTTATAATGGGTGTGTTCCTTATCTTATCCTAGTGTCTAAACTCTTCTCCATGGCTGGAACCCCAAATAATATTCCTTTATGTGCAAATGGGTATCTAGAGAGTAGGATAGGTTTAATAACTACCCTAACCCTAACGCGTACCCTAACTCTAACCCCTACCCTAACCCTAACACGTACCCTAATCCTAACCAATACCCTAAACCGAGCCCTAACCCTAACACTAACCCTAACCCTAACCCTAACCCATACCCTACGCCGTACCGAAAGCCCTCCCCGAACCCGTACCCTAAGCCGCACCCTAAGCCTAACCCTAAGCCTAACCCTACCCCTAGGCTACCCTTGACTGCTTCTGCCTCCAATAGATTTCCTAAGCACTAGTGTTTTAAGGAACAGCTTAAAAAGAGAATCCTAATGTGATTTCGTTATAATGGGTGTGTTCCTTATCTTATCCTAGTGTCTAAACTCTTCTCCATGGCTGGACCACCAAATAATATAATTTACGTGCTAAGGGGTATCTAGAGAGTGGGATAGGTTTAATAACTACCCTAACCCAAACACGTACCCTAACCCTAACTCCTACCCTAACCCTAACACGTACCCTAATCCTAAACCGTACCCTAAACGGAGCCCTAACCCTAACACTAACCCTAACCCTTACCCTAACCCATACCCTACGCCGTACCCGAAGCCCTCCCCGAACCTGTACCCTAAGCAGTGTCCTAAGCCTAACCCTAAGCCTAACCCTAAACCTAGGCTACCCTTGACTGCTTCTGCCTCCAATAGATTTCCTAACCACTAGTGTTTTAAAGAACAGCTTAAAAAGAGAATCCTAATGTGATTTCTTTATAATGGGTGTGTTCCTTATCTTATCCTAGAGTCTAAACTCTTCTCCATAGCTGGACCCCCAGATAATATTCCTTTATGTGCAAAGGGGTACCTAGAGAGTGGGATAGGTTTAATAACTACCCTAACCCTAACGCGTACCCTAACTCTAACCCCTACCCTAACCCTAACACGTACCCTAATCCTAACCAATACCCTAAACCGAGCCCTAACCCTAACACTAACCCTAACCCTAACCCTAACCCATACCCTACGCCGTACCGATAGCCCTCCCCGCACCCGTACCCTAAGCCGCACCCTAAGCCTAACCCTAAGCCTAACCCTAACCCTAGGCTACCCTTGACTGCTTCTGCCTCCAATAGAATTCCTAAGCACTAGTGTTTTAAGGAACAGCTTAAAAAGAGAATCCTAATGTGATTTCTTTATAATGGTTGTGTTCCTTATCTTTTCCTAGTGTCTAAACTCGTCTCCATGGTTGGACCTCCAAATAATATTCCTTTACGTGCTAAGGGGTATCTAGAGAGTGGGATAGGTTTAATAACTACCCTAACCCTAACGCGTACCCTAACCCTAACCCCTACCCTAACCCTAACACGTACCCTAATCCTAACCAATAACCTAAACCGAGCCCTAACCCCAACACTAACCCTAACCCTAACCCTAACCCATACCCTAAGCCGCACCCTAAGCCTAACCCTAAGCCTAACCCTAACCCTAGGCTACCCTTGACTGCTTCTGCCTCCAATAGATTTCCTAAGAACTAGTGTTTTAAAGAACAGCTTAAAAAGAGAATCCTAATGTGATTTCTTTATAATGGGTGTGTTCCTAATCTTATCCTAGTGTCTAAAGTCTTCTCCATGGCTGGATCCCCAAATAATTTTCCTTTATGTGCTCAGGGGTATCTAGAGAGTGGGATAGGTTTAATAACTACCCTAACCCTAACACGTACCCTAACCCTAACCCCTACCCTAACCCTAACACGTACCCTAATCCTAAACCGTACCCTAAACCGAGCCCTAACCCTAACACTAACCCAAACCCTAACACTAACCCATACCCTACGCCGTACCCGAAGCCTTCCCCGAACCCGTACCCTAAGCCGTGCCCTAAGCCTAACCCTAAGCCTAACCCTAACCCTAGACTACCCTTGACTGCTTCTGCCTCCAATAGATTTCTTAAGCACTAGTGTTTTAAAGGAACAGCTTAAAAAGTGAATCCTAAGGTGATTTCTTTATAAAGGGTGTGTTCCTTATCTTAGCCTAGTGTCTAAACTCTTCTCCATGTGTGGACCCCCAAATAATATTCCTTTACGTGCTAAGGGGTATCTAGAGAGTGGGATAGGTTTAATAACTACCCTAACCCTAACGCGTACCCTAACTCTAACCCCTACGCTAACCCTAACACGTACCCTAATCCTAACCAATACCCTAAACCGAGCCCTAACCCTAACACTAACCCTAACCCTAACCCTAACCCATACCCTACGCCGTACCGAAAGCCCTCCCCGAACCCGTACCCTAAGCCGCACCCTAAGCCTAACCCTAAGCCTAACCCTAACCCTAGGCTACCCTTGACTGCTTCTGCCTCCAATAGATTTCCTAAGCACTAGTGTTTTAAGGAACAGCTTAAAAAGAGAATCCTAATGTGATTTCTTTATAATGGGTGTGTTCCTTATCTTATCCTAGTGTCTAAACTCTTCTCCATGGCTGGACCACCAAATAATATTATTTACGTGCTAAGGGGTATCTAGAGAGTGGGATAGGTTTAATAACTACCCTAACCCAAACACGTACCCTAACCCTAACTCCTACCCTAACCCTAACACGTACCCTAATCCTAAACCGTAACCTAAACCGAGCCCTAACCCTAACACTAACCCTAACCCTTACCCTAACCCATACCCTACGCCGTACCGGAAGCCCTCCCCGAACCCTTACCCTAAGCAGTGTCCTAAGCCTAACCCTAAGCCTAACCCTAACCCTAGGCTACCCTTGACTGCTTCTGCCTCCAATAGATTTCCTAAGCACTAGTGTTTTAAAGAACAGCTTAAAAAGAGAATCCTAATGTGTTTTCTTTATAATGGGTGTGTTCCTTATCTTATCCTAGTGTCTAAACTCTTCTCCATGGCTGGACCCCCAAATAATATTCCTTTATGTGCAAAGGGGTATCTAGAGAGTAGGATAGGTTTAATAACTACCCTAACCCTAACGCGTACCCTAACTCTAACCCCTACCCTAACCCTAACACGTACCCTAATCCTAACCAATACCCTAAACCGAGCCCTAACCCTAACACTAACACTAACCCTAACCCTAACCCTAACCCATACCCTACGCCGTACCGATAGCCCTCCCCGAACCCGTACCCTAAGCCGCACCCTAAGCCTAACCCTAAGCCTAACCCTAACCCTAGGCTACCCTTGACTGCTTCTGCCTCCAATAGATTTCCTAAGCACTAGTGGTTTAAGGAACAGCTTAAAAAGAGAATCGTAATGTGATTTCTTTATAATGGTTGTGTTCCTTATCTTATCCTACTGTCTAAACTCTTCTCCATGGCTGGACCACCAAATAATATTATTTACGTGCTAAGGGGTATCTAGAGAGTGGGATAGGTTTAATAACTACCCTAACCCAAACACGTACCCTAACCCTAACCCCTACCCTAACCCTAACACGTACCCTAATCCTAAACCGTACCCTAAATCGAGCCCTAACCCTAACACTAACCCTAACCCTAACCCATAGCCTATGCCGTGCCATAACCCCTCCCCGAACACATACCCTAAGCCGTACCCTAACCCTAACCCTAAGCCTAACCCTAACCCTGGGCTACCCTTGACTGCTTCTGCCTCCAATAGATTGCCTAAGCACTAGTGTTTTAAGGAACAGCTTAAAAAGAGAATCCTAATGTGATTTCTTTATAATGTGTGTCTTCCTTATCTTATCCTAGTGTCTAAAATCTTCTCCATGGCTGGATCCCCAAATAATATTCTTTTACGTGCTAAGGGGTATCTAGAGAGTGGGATAGGTTTAATAACCCTAACCCTAACACATACCCTAACCCTAACCCCTAACCTAACCATAACACGTACCCTAAACCTAAACCGTACCCTAAACCGAGCCCTAACCCTAACACTAACCCTAACCCTTACCCTAACCCATACCCTACGCCGTACCGGAAGCCCTCCCCGAACCCTTACCCTAAGCAGTGTCCTAAGCCTAACCCTAAGCCTAACCCTAACCCTAGGCTACCCTTGACTGCTTCTGCCTCCAATAGATTTCCTAAGCACTAGTGTTTTAAACAACAGCTTAAAAAGAGAATCCTAATGTGATTTCTTTATAATGGGTGTGTTCCTTATCTTATCCTAGTGTCTAAAGTCTTCTCCATGGCTGGATCCCCAAATAATTTTCCTTTATGTGCTCAGGGGTATCTAGAGAGTGGGATAGGTTTAATAACTACCCTAACCCTAACACGTACTCTAACCCTAACCCCTACCCTAACCCTAACACGTACCCTAATCCTAAACCGTACCCTAAACCGAGCCCTAACCCTAACACTAACCCAAACCCTAACACTAACCCATACCCTATGCCGTACCCGAAGCCTTCCCCGAACCCGTACCCTAAGCCGTGCCCTAAGCCTAACCCTAAGCCTAACCCTAACCCTAGACTACCCTTGACTGCTTCTGCCTCCAATAGATTTCCTAAGCACTAGTGTTTTAAAGGAACAGCTTAAAAAGAGAATCCTAAGGTGATTTCTTTATAAAGGGTGTGTTCCTTATCTTAGCCTAGTGTCTAAACTCTTCTCCATGTGTGGACCCCCAAATAATATTCCTTTACGTGCTAAGGGGTATCTAGAGAGTGGGATAGGTTTAATAACTACCCTAACCCTAACGCGTACCCTAACTCTAACCCCTACCCTAACCCTAACACGTACCCTAATCCTAACCAATACCCTAAACCGAGCCCTAACCCTAACACTAACCCTAACCCTAACCCTAACCCATACCCTACGCCGTACCGAAAGCCCTCCCCGAACCCGTACCCTAAGCCGCACCCTAAGCCTAACCCTAAGCCTAACCCTAACCCTAGGCTACCCTTGACTGCTTCTGCCTCCAATAGATTTCCTAAGCACTAGTGTTTTAAGGAACAGCTTAAAAAGAGAATCCTAATGTGATTTCTTTATAATGGGTGTGTTCCTTATCTTATCCTAGTGTCTAAAATCTTCTCCATGGCTGGATCCCCAAATAATATTCTTTTACGTGCTAAGGGGTATCTAGAGAGTGGGATAGGTTTAATAACCCTAACCCTAACACATACCCTAACCCTAACCCCTACCCTAACCATAACACGTACCCTAAACCTAAACCGTACCCTAAACCGAGCCCTAACCCTAACACTAACCCTAACCCTTACCCTAACCCATACCCTACGCCATACCGGAAGCCCTCCCCGAACCCTTACCCTAAGCAGTGTCCTAAGCCTAACCCTAAGCCTAACCCTAACCCTAGGCTACCCTTGACTGCTTCTGCCTCCAATAGATTTCCTAAGCACTAGTGTTTTAAAGAACAGCTTAAAAAGAGAATCCTAATGTGATTTCTTTATAATGGGTGTGTTCCTTATCTTATCCTAGTGTCTAAACTCTTCTCCATGGCTGGACCCCCAAATAATATTCCTTTATGTGCAAAGGGGTATCTAGAGAGTAGGATAGGTTTAATAACTACCCTAACCCTAACGCGTACCCTAACTCTAACCCCTACCCTAACCCTAACACGTACCCTAATCCTAACCAATACCCTAAACCGAGCCCTAACCCTAACACTAACACTAACCCTAACCCTAACCCTAACCCATACCCTACGCCGTACCGATAACCCTCCCCGAACCCGTACCCTAAGCCGCACCCTAAGCCTAACCCTAAGCCTAACCCTAACCCTAGGCTACCCTTGACTGCTTCTGCCTCCAATAGATTTCCTAAGCACTAGTTGTTTAAGGAACAGCTTAAAAAGAGAATCCTAATGTGATTTCTTTATAATGGTTGTGTTCCTTATCTTATCCTACTGTCTAAACTCTTCTCCATGGCTGGACCACCAAATAATATTATTTACGTGCTAAGGGGTATCTAGAGAGTGGGATAGGTTTAATAACTACCCTAACCCAAACACGTACCCTAACCCTAACCCCTACCCTAACCCTAACACGTACCCTAATCCTAAACCGTACCCTAAATCGAGCCCTAACCCTAACACTAACCCTAACCCTAACCCTAACCCATAGCCTATGCCGTGCCCTAACCCCTCCCCGAACACATACCCTAAGCCGTACCCTAACCCTAACCCTAAGCCTAACACTAACCCTGGGCTACCCTTGACTGCTTCTGCCTCCAATAGATTGCCTAAGCACTAGTGTTTTAAGGAACAGCTTAAAAAGAGAATCCTAATGTGATTTCTTTATAATGTGTGTCTTCCTTATCTTATCCTAGTGTCTAAAATCTTCTCCATGGCTGGATCCCCAAATAATATTCTTTTACGTGCTAAGGGGTATCTAGAGAGTGGGATAGGTTTAATAACCCTAACCCTAACACATACCCTAACCCTAAACCCTACCCTAACCATAACACGTACCCGAAACCTAAACCGTACCCTAAACCGAGCCCTAACCCTAACACTAACCCTAACCCTAACCCTAACACATACCCTACGCCGTACACGAAGCCCTCCCCGAACCCGTATCCTAAGCCGTATCCTAAGCCTAACCTTAAGCCTAACCCTAACCCTAGCCTACCCTTGACTGCTTCTGCCTCCAATAGATTTCCTAAGCACTAGTGTTTTAAGGAACAGCTTAAAAAGAGAATCCTAATGTGATTTCTTTATAATGTGTGTGTTCCTTATCTTATCCTAGTGTCTAAACTCTTCTCCATGGCTGGACCTCCAAATAATATTCCTTTATGTGCTAATGGGTATCTAGAGAGTGGGATAGGTTTAATAACTACCCTAACCCTAACGCGTACCCTAACCCTAACCCCTACCCGAACCCTAACACGTACTCTAAATCCTATCCAATAACCTAAACCGAGCAATAACCCGAACACTAACCCTAACCCTAACCCTAACCCTAACCCTAAGCCGTACCCTAAGCCTAACCCTAAGCCTAACACTAACCCTAGGCTACCCTTGACTGCTTCTGCCTCCAATAGATTTCCTAAGCACTAGTGTTTTAAGGAACAGCATAAAAAGAGTATCCTAATGTGATTTATTTATAATGTGTGTCTTCCTTATCTTATCCTAGTGTCTAAACTCTTCTCCATGGCTGGACCACCAAATAATATTCTTTACGTGCAAAGGGGTATCTAGAGAGTGGGATAGGTATAATAACTACCCTAACCCAACACGTACCCTAACCCTAACTCTTGCCCTAACCCTAACACGTACCCTAATTCTAAACCGTACCCTAAACCGAGCCCTAACCCTAAAACTAACCCTAGCCCTTACCCTAACCCATACCCTACGCCGTACCCGAAGCCCTCCCCGAACCCGTACCCTAAGCATTGCCCTAAGCCTAACCCTAAGCCTAACCCTAACCCTAGGCTACCCTTGACTGCTTCTGCCTCCAATAGATTTCCTAAGCACTAGTGTTTTAAAGAGCAGCTTAAAAAGAGAATCCTAATGTGATTTCTTTATAATGGGTGTGTTCCTAATCTTATCCTAGTGTCTAAACTCTTCTCCATGGCTGGACCCCCAAATAGTATTCCTTTATGTGCTAATGGGTATCTAGAGAGTGGGTAAGGTTTAATAACTACCCTAAACCTAACGCGTACCCTAACCCTAACCCCTAGCCTAACCCTAACACGTACCCTAATCCTAACCAATACCCTAAACCGAGCCCTAACCCTAACACTAACCCTAACCCTAACCCTAACCCATACCCTATGCCGCACCCGAAGCCCTCCCCGAAACCGTACCCTAAGCAGTACCCTATGCCTAACCCTAAGCCTAACCCTAACCCTAGGCTACCCTTGACTGCTTCTGCCTCCAATAGATTTCCTAAGAACTAGTGTTTTAAAGAACAGCTTAAAAAGAGAATCCTAATGTGATTTCTTTATAATGGGTGTGTTCCTTATCTTATCCTAGTGTCTAAAGTCTTCTCCATGGCTGGATCCCCAAATAATTTTCCTTTATGTGCTCAGGGGTATCTAGAGAGTGGGATAGGTTTAATAACTACCCTAACCCTAACACGTACTCTAACCCTAACCCCTACCCTAACCCTAACACGTACCCTAATCCTAAACCGTACCCTAAACCGAGCCCTAACCCTAACACTAACCCAAACCCTAACACTAACCCATACCCTATGCCGTACCCGAAGCCTTCCCCGAACCCGTACCCTAAGCCGTGCCCTAAGCCTAACCCTAAGCCTAACCCTAACCCTAGAGTACCCTTGACTGCTTCTGCCTCCAATAGATTTCCTAAGCACTAGTGTTTTAAAGGAACAGCTTAAAAAGAGAATCCTAAGGTGATTTCTTTATAAAGGGTGTGTTCCTTATCTTAGCCTAGTGTCTAAACTCTTCTCCATGTGTGGACCCCCAAATAATATTCCTTTACGTGCTAAGGGGTATCTAGAGAGTGGGATAGGTTTAATAACTACCCTAACCCTAACGCGTACCCTAACTCTAACCCCTACCCTAACCCTAACACGTACCCTAATCCTAACCAATACCCTAAACCGAGCCCTAACCCTAACACTAACCCTAACCCTAACCCTAACCCATACCCTACGCCGTACCGAAAGCCCTCCCCGAACCCGTACCCTAAGCCGCACCCTAAGCCTAACCCTAAGCCTAACCCTAACCCTAGGCTACCCTTGACTGCTTCTGCCTCCAATAGATTTCCTAAGCACTAGTGTTTTAAGGAACAGCTTAAAAAGAGAATCCTAATGTGATTTCTTTATAATGGGTGTGTTCCTTATCTTATCCTAGTGTCTAAAATCTTCTCCATGGCTGGATCCCCAAATAATATTCTTTTACGTGCTAAGGGGTATCTAGAGAGTGGGATAGGTTTAATAACCCTAACCCTAACACATACCCTAACCCTAACCCCTACCCTAACCATAACACGTACCCTAAACCTAAACCGTACCCTAAACCGAGCCCTAACCCTAACACTAACCCTAACCCTTACCCTAACCCATACCCTACGCCGTACCGGAAGCCCTCCCCGAACCCTTACCCTAAGCAGTGTCCTAAGCCTAACCCTAAGCCTAACCCTAACCCTAGGCTACCCTTGACTGCTTCTGCCTCCAATAGATTTCCTAAGCACTAGTGTTTTAAAGAACAGCTTAAAAAGAGAATCCTAATGTGATTTCTTTATAATGGGTGTGTTCCTTATCTTATCCTAGTGTCTAAACTCTTCTCCATGGCTGGACCCCCAAATAATATTCCTTTATGTGCAAAGGGGTATCTAGAGAGTAGGATAGGTTTAATAACTACCCTAACCCTAACGCGTACCCTAACTCTAACCCCTACCCTAACCCTAACACGTACCCTAATCCTAACCAATACCCTAAACCGAGCCCTAACCCTAACACTAACACTAACCCTAACCCTAACCCTAACCCATACCCTACGCCGTACCGATAACCCTCCCCGAACCCGTACCCTAAGCCGCACCCTAAGCCTAACCCTAAGCCTAACCCTAACCCTAGGCTACCCTTGACTGCTTCTGCCTCCAATAGATTTCCTAAGCACTAGTTGTTTAAGGAACAGCTTAAAAAGAGAATCCTAATGTGATTTCTTTATAATGGTTGTGTTCCTTATCTTATCCTACTGTCTAAACTCTTCTCCATGGCTGGACCACCAAATAATATTATTTACGTGCTAAGGGGTATCTAGAGAGTGGGATAGGTTTAATAACTACCCTAACCCAAACACGTACCCTAACCCTAACCCCTACCCTAACCCTAACACGTACCCTAATCCTAAACCGTACCCTAAATCGAGCCCTAACCCTAACACTAACCCTAACCCTAACCCTAACCCATAGCCTATGCCGTGCCCTAACCCCTCCCCGAACACATACCCTAAGCCGTACCCTAACCCTAACCCTAAGCCTAACACTAACCCTGGGCTACCCTTGACTGCTTCTGCCTCCAATAGATTGCCTAAGCACTAGTGTTTTAAGGAACAGCTTAAAAAGAGAATCCTAATGTGATTTCTTTATAATGTGTGTCTTCCTTATCTTATCCTAGTGTCTAAAATCTTCTCCATGGCTGGATCCCCAAATAATATTCTTTTACGTGCTAAGGGGTATCTAGAGAGTGGGATAGGTTTAATAACCCTAACCCTAACACATACCCTAACCCTAACCCCTACCCTAACCATAACACGTACCCGAAACCTAAACCGTACCCTAAACCGAGCCCTAACCCTAACACTAACCCTAACCCTAACTCTAACACATACCCTACGCCGTACCCGAAGCCCTCCCCGAACCCGTATCCTAAGCCGTATCCTAAGCCTAACCTTAAGCCTAACCCTAACCCTAGCCTACCCTTGACTGCTTCTGCCTCCAATAGATTTCCTAAGCACTAGTGTTTTAAGGAACAGCTTAAAAAGAGAATCCTAATGTGATTTCTTTATAATGGGTGTGTTCCTTATCTTATCCTAGTGTCTAAACTCTTCTCCATGGCTGGACCTCCAAATAATATTCCTTTATGTGCTAATGGGTATCTAGAGAGTGGGATAGGTTTAATAACTACCCTAACCCTAACGCGTACCCTAACCCTAACCCCTACCCGAACCCTAACACGTACTCTAAATCCTATCCAATAACCTAAACCGAGCAATAACCCGAACACTAACCCTAACCCTAACCCTAACCCTAACCCTAAGCCGTACCCTAAGCCTAACCCTAAGCCTAACACTAACCCTAGGCTACCCTTGACTGCTTCTGCCTCCAATAGATTTCCTAAGCACTAGTGTTTTAAGGAACAGCATAAAAAGAGTATCCTAATGTGATTTATTTATAATGTGTGTCTTCCTTATCTTATCCTAGTGTCTAAACTCTTCTCCATGGCTGGACCACCAAATAATATTCTTTACGTGCTAAGGGGTATCTAGAGAGTGGGATAGGTATAATAACTACCCTAACCCAACACGTACCCTAACCCTAACTCTTGCCCTAACCCTAACACGTAACCTAATTCTAAACCGTACCCTAAACCGAGCCCTAACCCTAAAACTAACCCTAACCCTTACCCTAACCCATACCCTACGCCGTACCCGAAGCCCTCCCCGAACCCGTACCCTAAGCATTGCCCTAAGCCTAACCCTAAGCCTAACCCTAACCCTAGGCTACCCTTGACTGCTTCTGCCTCCAATAGATTTCCTAAGCACTAGTGTTTTAAAGAGCAGCTTAAAAAGAGAATCCTAATGTGATTTCTTTATAATGGGTGTGTTCCTAATCTTATCCTAGTGTCTAAACTCTTCTCCATGGCTGGACCCCCAAATAGTATTCCTTTATGTGCTAATGGGTATCTAGAGAGTGGGTAAGGTTTAATAACTACCCTAAACCTAACGCGTACCCTAACCCTAACCCCTAGCCTAACCCTAACACGTACCCTAATCCTAACCAATACCCTAAACCGAGCCCTAACCCTAACACTAACCCTAACCCTAACCCTAACCCATACCCTATGCCGCACCCGAAGCCCTCCCCGAAACCGTACCCTAAGCAGTACCCTATGCCTAACCCTAAGCCTAACCCTAACCCTAGGCTACCCTTGACTGCTTCTGCCTCCAATAGATTTCCTAAGCACTAGTGTTTTAAGGAACAGCTTAAAAAGAGAATCCTAATGTGATTTCTTTATAAAGGGTGTGTTCCTTATCTTAGCCTAGTGTCTAAACTCTTCTCCATGGCTGGACCCCCAAATAATATTCCTTTAGGTGCTAAGGGGTATCTAGAGAGTGGGATAGGTTTAATAACTACACTAACCCTAATGCGTACCCTAACCCTAACCCCTACCCTAACCCTAACACGTACCCTAATCCTAAGCCGTACACTAAACCGAGCCCTAACACTAACACTAACCCTAACCCTAACCCTAACCAATACCCTACACCGTACCCGAAGCCCTCCCCGAACCCGTACCCTAAGCCGTACCCTAAGCCTAACCCTAAGCCTAACACTAACCCTAGGCTACGCTTGACTGCTTCTGCCTCCAATAGATTTCCTAAGCACTAGTGTTTTAAGGAACAGCTTAAAAAGAGAATCCTAATGTGATTTCTTTATAATGTGTGTGTTCCTTATCTTATCCTAGTGTCTAAACTCTTCTCCATGGCTGGATCCCCAAATAATATTCCTTTAAGTGCTAAGGGGTATCTAGAGAGTGGGATAGGTTTAATAACTACCCTAACCCTAACGCGTACCCTAATCCTAACCCTTACCCTAACCCTAACACGTACTCTAAATCCTAACCAATACCCTAAACCGAGCCCTAACCCTGACACTAACCCTAAACCTAACCCTAACCCATACCCTACGCCACACCCGAAGCCCTCCCCGAACCCGTACCCTAAGCCGTACCCTAAGCCTAACCCTAAGCCTAACCCTAACCCTAGGCTACCCTTGACTGCTTCTCCCTCCAATAGATTTCCTAAGCACTAGTGTTTTAAGGAACAGCATAAAAAGAGAATCCTAATGTGATTTCTTTATAATGTGTGTCTTCCTTATCTTATCCTAGTGTCTAAACTCTTCTCCATAGCTGGACCACCAAATAATATTTTTTACGTGCCAAGGGGTATCTAGAGAGTGGGATAGGTTTAATAACTACCCTAACCCTAACACGTACCCTAACCCTAACTCTTACCCTAACCCTAACACATAACCTAATCCTAAACCGTACCCTAAACCGAGCCCTAAACCTAACACTAACCCTAACCCTTACCCTAACCCATACCCTACGCCGTACCCGAAGCCTTCCCCGAACCCGTACCCTAAGCCGTGCCCTAAGCCTAACCCTAAGCCCTACCCTAACCCTAGACTACCCTTGACTTCTTCTGTCTCCAATAGATTTCCTAAGCACTACTCTTTTAAGGAACAGATTAAAAAGAGAATCCTAAAGTGATTTCTTTATAATGTGTGTATTCCTTATCTTATCCTAGTGTCTAAACTCGTTTCCATGGCTGGACCTCCAAATAATATTCCTTTACGTGCTAAGGGGTATCTAGAGAGTGGGATAGGTTTAATAACTACCCTAACCCAAACACGTACCCTAACCCTAACCCCTACCCTAACCCTAACACGTACCCTAATCCTAAACCGTACCCTAAACCGAGCCCTAACCCTAACACTAACCCAAACCCTAACACTAACCCATACCCTACGCCGTACCCGAAGCCTTCCCCGAACCCGTACCCTAAGCCGTACCCTAAGCCTAACCCTAAGCCTAACCCTAACCCTAGACTACCCTTGACTGCTTCTGCCTCCAATAGATTTCCTAAGCACTAGTGTTTTAAAGGAACAGCTTAAAAAGAGAATCCTAAGGTGATTTATTTATAAAGGGTGTGTTCCTTATCTTAGCCTAGTGTCTAAACTCTTCTCCATGTGTGGACCCCCAAATAATATTCCTTTACGTGCTAAGGGGTATCTAGAGAGTGGGATAGGTTTAATAACTACCCTAACCCTAACGCGTACCCTAACTCTAACCCCTACCCTAAAACTAACACGTACCCTAATCCTAACCAATACCCTAAACCGAGCCCTAATCCTAACACTAACCCTAACCCTAACCCTAACCCATACCCTACGCCGTACCGAAAGCCCTCCCCGAACCTGTACCCTAAGCAGTGCCCTAAGCCTAACCCTAAGCCTAACCCTAACAGTAGGCTACCCTTGACTGCTTCTGCCTCCAATAGATTTCTTAAGCACTAGTGTTTTAAGGAACAGCTTAAAAAGAGAATCCTAATGTGATTTCTTTATAATGGGTGTGTTCCTTATCTTATCCTAGTGTCTAAACTCTTCTCCATGGCTGGACCTCCAAATAATATTCCTTTACGTGCTAAGGGGTATCTAGAGAGTGGGATAGGTTTAATAACTACCCTAACCAAAACACGTACCCTAACCCTAACTCCTACCCTAACCCTAACACGTACCCTAATCCTAAACCGTACCCTAAACCGAGCCCTAACCCTAACACTAACCCTAACCCTTACCCTAACCCATACCCTACGCCGTACCCGAAGCCCTCCCCGAACCCGTACCCTAAGCAGTGCCCTAAGCCTAACCCTAAGCCTAACCCTAATCCTAGGCTACCCTTGACTGCTTCTGCCTCCAATAGATTTCCTAAGCACTAGTGTTTTAAGGAACAGCTTAAAAAGAGAATCCTAATGTGATTTCTTTATAATGTGTGTGTTCCTTATCTTATCCTAGTGTCTAAACTCTTCTCCATGGCTGGAACCCCAAATAATATTCCTTTACGTGCTAAGGGGTATCTAGAGAGTGGGATAGGTTTAATAACTACCCTAACCCTAACGCGTACCCTAACCCTAACCCCTACCCTAACCCTAACACGTACCCTAAACCTAAACTGTACCCTAAACCGAGCCCTAACCGTAACACTAACCCTAACCCTAACACTAACCCATACCCTACGCCGTACCCGAAGCCCTCCCCGAACCCGTACCCTAAGCCGTACCCTTAGCCTAACCCTAAGCCGAACACTAACACTAGGCTACCCTTGACTGCTTCTGCCCCCAATAGATTTCCTAAGCACTAGTGTTTTAAGGAACAGCTTAAAAAGAGAATCCTAATGTGATTTCTTTATAAAGGGTGTGTTCCTTATCTTATCCTAGTGTCTAAACTCTTCTCCATGGCTGGATCCCCAAATAATATTCCTTTACGTGCTAAGGGGTATCTAGAGAGTGGAATAGGTTTAATAACTACCCTAATCCTAATGCGTACCCTAACCCTAACCCCTACCCTAACCCTAACACGTACCCTAATCCTAAGCCGTACACTAAACCGAGCCCTAACACTAACACTAACCCTAACACTAACCCTAACCCATACCCTACACCGTACCCGAAGCCCTCCCCAAACCCGTACCCTAAGCCGTACCCTAAGCCGTACCCTAAGCCTAACACTAACCCTAGGCTACCCTTGAATGCTTCTGCCTCCAATAGATTTCCTAAGCACAAGTGTTTTAAGGAACAGCTTAAAAAGAGAATCCTAATGTGATTTCTTTATAATGTGTGTGTTCCTTATCTTATCCTAGTGTCTAAACTCTTCTCCATGGCTGGACCTCCAAATAATATTCCTTTACGTGCTAAGGGGTATCTAGAGAGTGGGATAGGTTTAATAACTACCCTAACCCTAACACGTACCCTAACTCTAAACCCTACCATAACACTAACACGTACCCTAAACCTAAACCGTACCCTAAACCGAGCCCTAACCCTAACACTAACCCTAACCCAAAACCTAACCCATACCCTACGCCGTACCCGAAGCCTTCCCCGAACCCGTACCCTAAGCCGTTCCCTTAGCCTA
Source organism: Balaenoptera physalus (assembly GCF_965194825.1). Lineage (NCBI taxonomy): Eukaryota > Metazoa > Chordata > Mammalia > Artiodactyla > Balaenopteridae > Balaenoptera > Balaenoptera physalus. Next base: position 24,116 of record NW_028124651.1, read on the forward strand.
ACCCTAAGCCTAACCCTAACCCTAGGCTTCCCTTGACTGCTTCTCCCTCCAATAGATTTCCTAAGCACTAGTGTTTTAAGGAACAGATTAAAAAGAGAATCCTAATGTGATTTCTTTATAATGTGTGTGTTCCTTATCTTATCCTAGTGTCTAAACTCTTCTCCATGGCTGGACCTCCACATAATATTACTTTACGTGCTAAGGGGTATCTAGAGACTGGGATAGGTTTAATAACTACCCTAACCCTAACACGTACCCTAACCCTAACTCTTACCCTAACCCTAACACGTAACCAAATCCTAAACCGTACCCTAAACCGAGCCCTAACCCTAACACTAACCCTAACACTTACCCTAACCAATACCCTACGCCGTACCCGAAGCCCAACCCGAACCCGTACCCTAAGCAGTGCCCTAAGCCTAACCCTAAGCCTAACCCTAAACCTAGGCTACCCTTGACTGCTTCTGCCTCCAATAGATTTCCTAAGCACTAGTGTTTTAAAGAACAGCTTAAAAAGAGAATCCTAATGTGATTTCTTTATAATGGGTGTGTTCCTTATCTTATCCTAATGTCTAAAGTCTTCTCCATGGCTGGATCCCCAAATAATTTTCCTTTATGTGCTCAGGGGTATCTAGAGAGTGGGATAGGTTTAATAACTACCCTAACCCTAATGCGTAAACTAACCCTAACCCCTAGCCTAACCCTAACACGTACCCTAATCCTAACCAATACCCTAAACCGAGCCCTAACCCTAACACTAACCCTAACCCTTACCCTAACCCATACCCTACGCCGTACCCGAAGCCTTCCCCGAACCCGTACCCTAAGCCGCACCCTAAGCCTAACCCTAAGCCTAACCCTAACCCTAGGCTACCCTTGACTGCTTCTGCCTCCAATAGATTTCCTAAGCACTAGTGTTTTAAGGAACAGCTTAAAAAGAGAATCCTAATGTGATTTCTTTATAATGGGTGTGTTCCTTATCTTATCCTAGTGTCTAAACTCTTCTCCATGGCTGGACCACCAAATAATATTATTTACGTGCTAAGGGGTATCTAGAGAGTGGGATAGGTTTAATAACTACCCTAACCCAAACACGTACCCTAACCCTAACTCCTACCCTAACCCTAACACGTACCCTAATCCTAAACCGTACCCTAAACCGAGCCCTAACCCTAACACTAACCCTAACCCTTACCCTAACCCATACCCTACGCCGTACCCGAAGCCCTCCCCGAACCTGTACCCTAAGCAGTATCCTAAGCCTAACCCTAAGCCTAACCCTAAACCTAGGCTACCCTTGACTGCTTCTGCCTCCAATAGATTTCCTAACCACTAGTGTTTTAAAGAACAGCTTAAAAAGAGAATCCTAATGTGATTTCTTTATAATGGGTGTGTTCCTTATCTTATCCTAGTGTCTAAACTCTTCTCCATGGCTGGACCCCCAGATAATATTCCTTTAAGTGCTAAGGGGTATCTAGAGAGTGGGATAGGTTTAATAACCCTAACCCTAACACGTACCCTAATCCTAAACCGTACCCTAAAACGAGCCCTAACCCGAACCCTAACCCTAACACTAACCCTAACCCTAACCCACACCCTAAGCCGTACCCTAACCCTAACCCTAAGCCTAACCCTAACCCTGGGCTACCCTTGACTGCTTCTGCCTCCAATAGATTGCCTAAGCACTAGTGTTTTAAGGAACAGCTTAAAAAGAGATTCCTAATGTGATTTCATTATAATGTGTGTCTTCCTTATCTTATCCTAGTGTCTAAAATCTTCTCCATGGCTGGATCCCCAAATAATATTCCTTTACATGCTAAGGGGTATCTAGAGAGTGGGATAGGTTTAATAACCCTAACCCTAACACATACCCTAACCCTAACGCCTACCCTAACCCTAACATGTACCCTATTCCTAAACCGTACCCTAAACCGAGGCCTAAACCTAACACTAACCCTAACCCTAACCCTAACCCATACCCTACGCCGCACCCGAAGCCCTCCCCGAACCCGTACCCTAAGCCTAACCCTAAGCCTAACCCTAACCCTAGGCTACCCTTGACTGCTTCTGCCTCCAATAGATTTCCTAAGCACTAGTGTTTTAAGGAACAGCTTAAAAAGAGAATCCTAATGTGATTTCTTTATAATGGGTGTGTTCCTTATCTTATCCTAGTGTCTAAACTCTTCTCCATGGCTGGACCTCCAAATAATATTCCTTTACGTGCTAAGGGGTATCTAGAGAGTGGGATAGGTTTAATAACTACCCTAACCCTAACACGTACCCTAACCCTGACCCCTACCCTAACCCTAACACGTACCCGAATCCTAACCAATACCCTAAACCGAGCCCTATCCCCAACACTAACCCAAAACCTAACCCTAACCCATACCCTACGCCGTACCCGAACCCCTCCCCGAACCCGTACCCTAAGCCGTACCCTAAGCCTAACCCTAAGCCTAACCCTAACCCTAGGCTACCCTTGACTGCTTCTGTCTCCAATAGATTTCCGAAGCACTAGTGGTTTAAGGAACAGCTTAAAAAGAGAATCCTAATGTGATTTCTTTATAATGGGTGTGTTCCTTATCTTATCCTAGTGTCTAAACTCTTCTCCATGGCTGGACCCCCAAATAATATTCCTTTACATGCTAAGGGGTATCTAGAGAGTTGGATAGGTTTAATAACTACCCTAACTCTAACGTGTACCCTAACCCTAACCCCTACCCTAACCCTTACACGTACCCTAAACCTAAACTGTACCCTAAACCGAGCCCTAACACTAACACTACCCCTAACCCTAACACTAACCCATACCCTACGCCGTACCCGAAGCCCTCTCCGAACCCGTACCCTAAGAAGTACCCTTAGCCTAACCCTAAGCCTAACCCTAACACTAGGGTACCCTTGACTGCTTCTGCCTCCTATAGATTTCCTAAGCACTAGTGTTTTAAGGAACAGCTTAAAAAGAGAATCCTAATGTGATTTCTTTATAATGTGTGTCTTCCTTATCTTATCCTAGTGTCTAAAATCTTCTCCATGGCTGGATCCCCAAATAATATTCCTTTACGTGCTAAGGGGTATCTAGAGAGTGGGATAGGTTTAATAACCCTAATCCTAACACATACCCTAACCCTAACCCCTACACTAACCCTAACACGTACTCTAATCCTAAACCGTACCCTAAACCGAGCCCTTACCCTAACACTAACCCTAACCCTATCCCATACACTACGCCGTACCCGAAGCCCTCTCCGAACCCGTACCCTAAGAAGTACCCTTAGCCTAACCCTAAGCCTAACCCTAACCCTAGGCTACCCTTGACTGCTTCTGCCTCCTATAGATTTCCTTAGCACTAGTGTTTTAAGGAACAGCATAAAAAGAGAATCCTAATGTGATTTCTTTATAATGGTTGTGTTCCTTATCTTATCCTAGTGTCTAAACTCTTCTTCATGGCTGGACCACCAAATAATATTCTTTACGTGCTAAGGGGTATCTAGAGAGTGGGATAGGTTTAATAACTACCCTAACCCTAACACGTACCCTAACCCTAAACCCTACCATAACACTAACACGTACCCTAATCCTAAGCCGTTCACTAAACCGAGCCCTAACACTAACATTAACCCTAACCCTAACCCTAACCCATACCCTACACCGTACCCGAAGCCCTCCCCGAACCCGTACCCTAAGCCGTATCCTAAGCCTAACGTTAAGCCTAACCCTAACCCTTGCCTACCCTTGACTGCTTCTGCCTCCAATAGATTTCCTAAGCAGTAGTGTTTTAAAGGAACAGCTTAAAAAGAGAATCCTAATGTGATTTCTTTATAAAGGGTGTGTTCCTTATCTTAGCCTAGTGTCTAAAGTCTTCTCCATGGGTGGACCCCCAAATAATATTCCTTTACGTGCTAAGGGGTATCTAGAGAGTGGGATAGGTTTAATAACTACCCTAACCCTAACCCTAACCCTAACCCTAACCCTAACCCTAACCCTAACCCTAACCCTAACCCTAACCCTAACCCTAACCCTAACCCTAACCCTAACCCTAACCCTAACCCCCAAATAATATTCCTTTACGTGCTAAGGGGTATCTAGAGAGTTGGATAGGTTTAATAACTACCCTAACCCTAACGCGTACCCTAACCCTAACCCCTACCCTAACCCTAACACGTACCCTAAACCTAAACTGTACCCTAAACCGAGCCCTAACACTAACACTATCCCTAACCCTAACACTAACCCATACCCTACGCCGTACCCGAAGCCCTCTCCGAACCCGTACCCTATGAAGTACCCTTAGCCTAACCCTAAGCCTAACCCTAACCCTAGGCTACCCTTGACTGCTTCTGCCTCCTATAGATTTCCTAAGCACTAGTGTTTTAAGGAACAGCTTAAAAAGAGAATCCTAATTTGATTTCTTTATAATGTGTGTCTTCCTTATCTTATCCTAGTGTCTAAAATCTTCTCCATGGCTGGATCCCCAAATAATATTCCTTTACGTGCTAAGGGGTATCTAGAGAGTGGGATAGGTTTAATAACCCTAATCCTAACACATACCCTAACCCTAACCCCTACACTAACCCTAACACGTACCCTAATCCTAAACCGTACCCTAAACCGAGCCCCAACCCTAACACTAACCCTAACCCTATCCCATACCATACGCCGTGTCCGAACCCCTCCCCGAACCCATAACCTAAGCCGTACCCTAAACCTAACCCTAAGCCTAACCCTAACCCTAGGCTACCCTTGACTGCTTCTTCCTCCAATAGATTTCCAAAGCACTAGTGTTTTAAGGAACAGCTTAAAAAGAGAATCCTAATGTGATTTCTTTATAATGTGTGTGTTCCTTATCTTATCCTAGTGTCTAAACTCTTCTCCATGGCTGGACCTCCAAATAATATTCCTTTACGTGCTAAGGGGTTTCTAGAGAGTGGGATAGGTTTAATAACTACCCTAACCCTAACGCGTACCCGAACCCTAACCCCTACCCTAACCCTAACACGTACTCTAATACTAACCAATAACCTAAACAGAGCCCTAACCCTCACACTAACCCTAACCCTAACCCTAACCCATAACCTACGCCGCACCCGAAGCCCTTCCCGAACCCGTACCCTAAGCCGTACCCTAAGCCTAACCCTAAGCCCAACCCTAACCCTAGGCTACCCTTGACTGCTTCTGCCTCCAATAGATTTCCTTAGCACTAGTGTTTTAAGGAACAGCATAAAAAGAGAATCCTAATGTGATTTCTTTATAATGGTTGTGTTCCTTATCTTATCCTAGTGTCTAAACTCTTCTTCATGGCTGGACCACCAAATAATATTCTTTACGTGCTAAGGGGTATCTAGAGAGTGGGATAGGTTTAATAACTACCCTAACCCTAACACGTACCCTAACCCTAAACCCTACCATAACACTAACACGTACCCTAATCCTAAGCCGTTCACTAAACCGAGCCCTAACACTAACATTAACCATAACCCTAACCCTAACCCATACCCTACACCGTACCCGAAGCCCTCCCCGAACCCGTACCCTAAGCCTAACCTTAAGCCTAACCCTAAACCTAGCCTACCCTTGACTGCTTCTGCCTCCAATAGATTTCCTAAGCACTAGTGTTTTAAGGAACAGCTTAAAAAGAGAATCCTAATGTGATTTCATTATAATGGGTGTGTTCCTTATCTTAGCCTAGTGTCTAAACTCTTCTCCATGGGTGGACCCCCAAATAATATTCCTTTACGTGCTAAGGGGTATCTAGAGAGTGGGATAGGTTTAATAACTACCCTAACCCTAACGCGTACCCTAACTCTAACCCCTACCCTAACCCTAAAACGTACCCTAATCCTAACCAATACCCTAAACCGAGCCCTAACCCTAACACTAACCCTAACCCTAACCCTAACCCATACCCTACGCCGCACCGAAAGCCCTCCCCGAATCCGTACCCTAAGCCGCACCCTAAGCCTAACCCTAAGCCTAACCCTAACCCTAGGCTACCCTTGACTGCTTCTGCCTCCAATAGATTTCCTAAGCACTAGTGGTTTAAGGAACAGCTTAAAAAGAGAATCCTAATGTGATTTCTTTATAATGGGTGTGTTCCTTATCTTATCCTAGTGTCTAAACTCTTCTCCATGGCTGGACCCCCAAATAATATTCCTTTACGTGCTAAGGTGTATCTAGAGAGTTGGATAGGTTTAATAACTACCCTAACCGTAACGCGTACCCTAACCCTAACCCCTACCCTAACCCTAACACGTACCCTAAACCTAAACTGTACCCTAAACCGAGCCCTAACACTAACAGTACCCCTAACCCTAACACTAACCCATACCCAACGCCGTACCCGAAGCCCTCTCCAAACCCGTACCCTAAGAAGTACCCTTAGCCTAACCCTAAGCCTAACCCTAACCCTAGGCTACCCTTGTCTGCTTCTGCCTCCTATAGATTTCCTAAGCACTAGTGTTTTAAGGAACAGCTTAAAAAGAGAATCCTAATGTGATTTCTTTATAATGTGTGTCTTCCATATCTTATCCTAGTGTCTAAAATCTTCTCCATGGCTGGATCCCCAAATAATATTCCTTTACGTGCTAAGGGGTATCTAGAGAGTGGGATAGGTTTAATAAACCTAATCCTAACACATACCCTAACCCTAACCCCTACACTAACCCTAATACATACCCTAATCCTAAACCGTACCCTAAACCGAGCCCTAACCCTAACACTAACCCTAACCCTATCCCATACCATACGCCGTGCCCGAACCCCTCCCCGAACCAATAACCTAAGCCGTACCCTAAACCTAACCCTAAGCCTAACCCTAACCCGAGGCTTCCCTTGACTGCTTCTGCCTCCAATACATTTCCTAAGCACTAGTGTTTTAAAGAACAGCTTAAAAAGAGAATCCTAATGTGATTTCTTTATAATGGGTGTGTTCCTTATCTTATCCTAGTGTCTAAAGTCTTCTCCATGGCTGGATCCCCAAATAATTTTCCTTTATGTGCTCAGGGGTATCTAGAGAGTGGGATAGGTTTAATAACTACCCTAACCCTAACACGTACCCTAACCCTAACCCCTACCCTAACCCTAACACGTACCCTAATCCTAAACCGTACCCTAAACCGAGCCCTAACCCTAACACTAACCCAAACCCTAACACTAACCCATACCATATGCCGTACACGAAGCCTTCCCCGAACCCGTACCCTAAGCCGTACCCTAAGCCTAACCCTAAGCCTAACCCTAACCCTAGACTACCCTTGACTGCTTCTGCCTCCAATAGATTTCCTAAGCACTAGTGTTTTAAAGGAACAGCTTAAAAAGAGAATCCTAAGGTGATTTCTTTATACAGGGTGTGTTCCTTATCTTAGCCTAGTTTCTAAACTCTTCTTCATGTGTGGACCCCCAAATAATATTCCTTTACGTGCTAAGGGGTATCTAGAGAGTGGGATAGGTTTAATAACTACCCTAACCCTAACGCGTACCCTAACTCTAACCCCTACCCTAACCCTAACACGTACCCTAATCCTAACCAATACCTAGACCGAGCCCTAACCCTAACACTAACCCTAACCCTAACCCTAACCCATACCCTACGCCTTACCGAAAGCCCTCCCCGAACCCGTACCCTAAGCAGTGCCCTAAGCCTAACCCTAAGCCTAACCCTAACAGTAGGCTACCCTTGACTGCTTCTGCCTCCAATAGATTTCTTAAGCACTAGTGTTTTAAGGAACAGCTTAAAAAGAGAATCCTAATGTGATTTCTTTATAATGGGTGTGTTCCTTATCTTATCCTAGTGTCTAAACTCTTCTCCATGGCTGGTCCTCCAAATAATATTCCTTTACGTGCTATGGGGTATCTAGAGAGTGGGATAGGTTTAATAACTACCCTAACCAAAACACGTACCCTAACCCTAACTCCTACCCTAACCCTAACACGTACCCTAATCCTAAACCGTACCCTAAACCGAGCCCTAACCCTAACACTAACCCTAACCCTTACCCTAACCCATACCCTACGCTGTACCCGAAGCCCTCCCCGAACCCGTACCCTAAGCAGTGCCCTAAGCCTAACCCTAAGCCTAACCCTAATCCTAGGCTACCCTTGACTGCTTCTGCCTCCAATAGATTTCCTAAGCACTAGTGTTTTAAGGAACAGCTTAAAAAGAGAATCCTAATGTGATTTCTTTATAATGTGTGTGTTCCTTATCTTTTCCTAGTGTCTAAACTCTTCTCCATGGCTGGAACCCCAAATAATATTCCTTTACGTGCTATGGGGTATCTAGAGAGTGGGATAGGTTTAATAACTACCCTAACCCTAACGCGTACACTAACCCTAACCCCTACCCTAACCCTAACACGTACCCTAAACCTAAACTGTACCCTAAACCGAGCCCTAACCGTAACACTAACCCTAACCCTATCACTAACCCATACCCTACGCCGTACCCGAAGCCCTCCCCGAACCCGTACCCTAAGCCGTACCCTTAGCCTAACCCTAAGCCTAACACTAACACTAGGCTACCCTTGACTGCTTCTGCCCCCAATAGATTTCCTAAGCACTAGTGTTTTAAGGAACAGCTTAAAAAGAGAATCCTAATGTGATTTCTTTATAAAGGGTGTGTTCCTTATCTTAGCCTAGTGTCTAAACTCTTCTCCATGGCTGGATCCCCAAATAATATTCCTTTACGTGCTAAGGGGTATCTAGAGAGTGGAATAGGTTTAATAACTACCCTAATCCTAATGCGTACCCTAACCCTAACCCCTACCCTAACCCTAACACGTACCCTAATCCTAAGCCGTACACTAAACCGAGCCCTAACACTAACACTAACCCTAACCCTAACCCTAACCCATACCCTACACCGTACCCGAAGCCCTCCCCAAACCTGTACCCTAAGCCGTACCCTAAGCCGTACCCTAAGCCTAACACTAACCCTAGGCTACCCTTGAATGCTTCTGCCTCCAATAGATTTCCTAAGCACAAGTGTTTTAAGGAACAGCTTAAAAAGAGAATCCTAATGTGATTTCTTTATAATGTGTGTGTTCCTTATCTTATCCTAGTGTCTAAACTCTTCTCCATGGCTGGATCCCCAAATAATATTCCTTTACGTGCTAAGGGGTATCTAGAGAGTGGGATAGGTTTAATAACCCTAACCCTAACACGTACCCTAATCCTAAACCGTACCCTAAACCGAGCCCTAACCCTAACACTAACCCTAACCCTAAACCTAACCCATACCCTACGCCGTACCAGAAGCCTTCCCCGAACCCGTACCCTAAGCCGTTCCCTTAGCCTAACCCTAAGCCTAACCCTAACCCTAGGCTTCCCTTGACTGCTTCTCCCTCCAATAGATTTCCTAAGCACTAGTGTTTTAAGGAACAGATTAAAAAGAGAATCCTAATGTGATTTCTTTATAATGTGTGTGTTCCTTATCTTATCCTAGTGTCTAAACTCTTCTCCTTGGCTGGACCTCCAAATAATATTCCTTTACGTGCTAAGGGGTATCTAGAGACTGGGATAGGTTTAATAACTACCCTAACCCTAAAGCGTAACCTAACCCTAACCCCTACCCTAACCCTAACACGTACCCTAATCCAACCAATACCCTAAACCGAGCCCTAACCCCAACACTAACCCTAACCCTAACTCTAACCCATATCCTACGCCGCACCCGAAGCCCTCCCCGAACCCGTACCCTAAGCCTAACCCTAACCCTAGGCTACCCTTGACTGCTTCTGCCTCCAATAGATTTCCTAAGCACTAGTGTTTTAAGGAACAGCTTAAAAAGAGAATCCTAATGTGATTTCATTATAATGGGTGTGTTCCTTATCTTATCCTAGTGTCTAAACTCTTCTCCATGGCTGGACCCCCAAATAATATTCCTTTATGTGCAAAGGGGTATCTAGAGAGTGGGATAGGTTTAATAACTACCCTAACCCTAACGCGTACCCTAACTCTAACCCCTACCCTAACCCTAACACGTACCCTAATCCTAACCAATACCCTAAACCGAGCCCTAACCCTAACACTAACCCTAATCCTAACCCTAACCCATACCCTACGCCGTACCGATAGCCCTCCCCGAACCCGTACCCTAAGCCGCACCCTAAGCCTAACCCTAAGCCTAACCCTAACCCTCGGCTACCCTTGACTGCTTCTGCCTCCAATAGATTTCCTAAGCACTAGTGTTTTAAGGAACAGCGTAAAAAGAGAATCCTAATGTGATTTCTTTATAATGGTTGTGTTCCTTATCTTATCCTAGTATCTAAACTCTTCTCTATGGCTGGACCACCGAATAATATTATTTACGTGCCAAGGGGTATCTAGAGAGTGGGATAGGTTTAATAACTACCCTAACCCAAACACGTACCCTAACCCTAACTCCTACCCTAACCCTAACACGTACCCTAATCCTAAACCGTACCCTAAACCGAGCCCTAACCCTAACACTAACCCTAACACTTACCCTAACCCATACCCTATGCCGTACCCGAAGCCCTCCCCGAACCCGTACCCTAAGCAGTGCCCTAAGCCTAACCCTAAGCCTAACCCTAACCCTAGGCTACCCTTGACTGCTTCTGCCTCCAATACATTTCCTAAGCACTAGTGTTTTAAAGAACAGCTTAAAAAGAGAATCCTAATGTGATTTCTTTATAATGGGTGTGTTCCTTATCTTATCCTAGTGTCTAAACTCTTCTCCATGGCTGGACCCCCAAATAATATTCCTTTATGTGCAAAGGGGTATCTAGAGAGTGGGATAGGTTTAATAACTACCCTAACCCTAACGCGTACCCTAACTCTAACCCCTACCCTAACCCTAACACGTACCCTAATCCTAACCAATACCCTAAACCGAGCCCTAACCCTAACACTAACCCTAACACTAACCCTAACCCATACCCTATGCCGTACCAATAGCCCTCCCCGAACCCGTACCCTAAGCCGCACCCGAAGCCTAACCCTAAGCCTAACCCTAACCCTAGGCTACCCTTGACTGCTTCTGCCTCCAATAGATTTCCTAAGCACTAGTGTTTTAAGGAACAGGTTAAAAAGAGAATCCTAATGTGATTTCTTTATAATGTGGGGGTTCCTTATATTATCTTAGTGTCTAAACTCTTCTCCATGGCTGGACCCCCAAATAATATTCCTTTACGTGCTAAGGGGTATCTAGAGAGTGGGATAGGTTTAATAACTACCCTAACCCTAACGCGTACCCTAACCCTAACCCCTACCCTAACCCTAACACGTACCCTTAACCTAAACTGTACCGTAAACCGAGCCCTAACCCTAACACTAACTCTAACCCTAACATTAACCCATACCCTACGCCGCACCCTAAGCCTAACCCTAAGCCTAACCCTAACCCTAGGCTACCCTTGACTGCTTCTGCCTCCAATAGATTTCCTAAGAACTAGTGTTTTAAAGAACAGCTTAAAAAGAGAATCCTAATGTGATTTCTTTATAATGGGTGTGTTCCTTATCTTATCCTAGTGTCTAAAGTCTTCTCCATGGCTGGATCCCCAAATAATTTTCCTTTATGTGCTCAGGGGTATCTAGAGAGTGGGATAGGTTTAATAACTACCCTAACCCTAACACGTACCCTAACCCTAACCCCTACCCTAACCCTAACACGTACACTAATCCTAAACCGTACCCTAAACCGAGCCCTAACCCTAACACTAACCCAAACCCTAACACTAACCCATACCCTACGCCGTACCCGAAGCCTTCCCCGAACCCGTACCCTAAGCCGTGCAGTAAGCCTAACCCTAAGCCTAACCCTAACCCTAGACTACCCTTGACTGCTTCTGCCTCCAATAGATTTCCTAAGCACTAGTGTTTTAAAGGAACAGCTTAAAAAGAGAATCCTAAGGTGATTTCTTTATAAAGGGTGTGTTCCTTATCTTAGCCTAGTGTCTAAACTCTTCTTCATGTGTGGACCCCCAAATAATATTCCTTTACGTGCTAAGGGGTACCTAGAGAGTGGGATAGGTTTAATAACTACCCTAACCCTAAAGCGTACCCTAACTCTAACCCCTACCCTAACCCTAACACGTACCCTAATCCTAACCAATACCCTAAACCGAGCCAATACCCTAACACTAACCCTAACCCTAACCCTAACCCATACCCTACGCCGTACCGATAGCCCTCCCCGCACCCGTACCCTAAGCCGCACCCTAAGCCTAACCCTAAGCCTAACCCTAACCCTAGGCTACCCTTGACTGCTTCTGCCTCCAATAGATTTCCTAAGCACTAGTGTTTTAAAGGAACAGCTTAAAAAGAGAATCCTAATGTGATTTCTTTATAATGGGTGTGTTCCTTATCTTATCCTAGTGTCTAAACTCTTCTCCATGGCTGGACCACCAAATAATATTATTTACGTGCTAAGGGGTATCTAGAGAGTGGGATAGGTTTAATAACTACCCTAACCCAAACACGTACCCTAACCCTAACTCCTACCCTAACCCTAACACGTACCCTAATCCTAAACCGTAACCTAAACCGAGCCCTAACCCTAACACTAACCCTAACCCTTACCCTAACCCATACCCTACGCCGTACCGGAAGCCCTCCCCGAACCCTTACCCTAAGCAGTGTCCTAAGCCTAACCCTAAGCCTAACCCTAACCCTAGGCTACCCTTGACTGCTTCTGCCTCCAATAGATTTCCTAAGCACTAGTGTTTTAAAGAACAGCTTAAAAAGAGAATCCTAATGTGATTTGTTTATAATGGGTGTGTTCCTTATCTTATCCTAGTGTCTAAACTCTTCTCCATGGCTGGAACCCCAAATAATATTCCTTTATGTGCAAATGGGTATCTAGAGAGTAGGATAGGTTTAATAACTACCCTAACCCTAACGCGTACCCTAACTCTAACCCCTACCCTAACCCTAACACGTACCCTAATCCTAACCAATACCCTAAACCGAGCCCTAACCCTAACACTAACCCTAACCCTAACCCTAACCCATACCCTACGCCGTACCGAAAGCCCTCCCCGAACCCGTACCCTAAGCCGCACCCTAAGCCTAACCCTAAGCCTAACCCTACCCCTAGGCTACCCTTGACTGCTTCTGCCTCCAATAGATTTCCTAAGCACTAGTGTTTTAAGGAACAGCTTAAAAAGAGAATCCTAATGTGATTTCGTTATAATGGGTGTGTTCCTTATCTTATCCTAGTGTCTAAACTCTTCTCCATGGCTGGACCACCAAATAATATAATTTACGTGCTAAGGGGTATCTAGAGAGTGGGATAGGTTTAATAACTACCCTAACCCAAACACGTACCCTAACCCTAACTCCTACCCTAACCCTAACACGTACCCTAATCCTAAACCGTACCCTAAACGGAGCCCTAACCCTAACACTAACCCTAACCCTTACCCTAACCCATACCCTACGCCGTACCCGAAGCCCTCCCCGAACCTGTACCCTAAGCAGTGTCCTAAGCCTAACCCTAAGCCTAACCCTAAACCTAGGCTACCCTTGACTGCTTCTGCCTCCAATAGATTTCCTAACCACTAGTGTTTTAAAGAACAGCTTAAAAAGAGAATCCTAATGTGATTTCTTTATAATGGGTGTGTTCCTTATCTTATCCTAGAGTCTAAACTCTTCTCCATAGCTGGACCCCCAGATAATATTCCTTTATGTGCAAAGGGGTACCTAGAGAGTGGGATAGGTTTAATAACTACCCTAACCCTAACGCGTACCCTAACTCTAACCCCTACCCTAACCCTAACACGTACCCTAATCCTAACCAATACCCTAAACCGAGCCCTAACCCTAACACTAACCCTAACCCTAACCCTAACCCATACCCTACGCCGTACCGATAGCCCTCCCCGCACCCGTACCCTAAGCCGCACCCTAAGCCTAACCCTAAGCCTAACCCTAACCCTAGGCTACCCTTGACTGCTTCTGCCTCCAATAGAATTCCTAAGCACTAGTGTTTTAAGGAACAGCTTAAAAAGAGAATCCTAATGTGATTTCTTTATAATGGTTGTGTTCCTTATCTTTTCCTAGTGTCTAAACTCGTCTCCATGGTTGGACCTCCAAATAATATTCCTTTACGTGCTAAGGGGTATCTAGAGAGTGGGATAGGTTTAATAACTACCCTAACCCTAACGCGTACCCTAACCCTAACCCCTACCCTAACCCTAACACGTACCCTAATCCTAACCAATAACCTAAACCGAGCCCTAACCCCAACACTAACCCTAACCCTAACCCTAACCCATACCCTAAGCCGCACCCTAAGCCTAACCCTAAGCCTAACCCTAACCCTAGGCTACCCTTGACTGCTTCTGCCTCCAATAGATTTCCTAAGAACTAGTGTTTTAAAGAACAGCTTAAAAAGAGAATCCTAATGTGATTTCTTTATAATGGGTGTGTTCCTAATCTTATCCTAGTGTCTAAAGTCTTCTCCATGGCTGGATCCCCAAATAATTTTCCTTTATGTGCTCAGGGGTATCTAGAGAGTGGGATAGGTTTAATAACTACCCTAACCCTAACACGTACCCTAACCCTAACCCCTACCCTAACCCTAACACGTACCCTAATCCTAAACCGTACCCTAAACCGAGCCCTAACCCTAACACTAACCCAAACCCTAACACTAACCCATACCCTACGCCGTACCCGAAGCCTTCCCCGAACCCGTACCCTAAGCCGTGCCCTAAGCCTAACCCTAAGCCTAACCCTAACCCTAGACTACCCTTGACTGCTTCTGCCTCCAATAGATTTCTTAAGCACTAGTGTTTTAAAGGAACAGCTTAAAAAGTGAATCCTAAGGTGATTTCTTTATAAAGGGTGTGTTCCTTATCTTAGCCTAGTGTCTAAACTCTTCTCCATGTGTGGACCCCCAAATAATATTCCTTTACGTGCTAAGGGGTATCTAGAGAGTGGGATAGGTTTAATAACTACCCTAACCCTAACGCGTACCCTAACTCTAACCCCTACGCTAACCCTAACACGTACCCTAATCCTAACCAATACCCTAAACCGAGCCCTAACCCTAACACTAACCCTAACCCTAACCCTAACCCATACCCTACGCCGTACCGAAAGCCCTCCCCGAACCCGTACCCTAAGCCGCACCCTAAGCCTAACCCTAAGCCTAACCCTAACCCTAGGCTACCCTTGACTGCTTCTGCCTCCAATAGATTTCCTAAGCACTAGTGTTTTAAGGAACAGCTTAAAAAGAGAATCCTAATGTGATTTCTTTATAATGGGTGTGTTCCTTATCTTATCCTAGTGTCTAAACTCTTCTCCATGGCTGGACCACCAAATAATATTATTTACGTGCTAAGGGGTATCTAGAGAGTGGGATAGGTTTAATAACTACCCTAACCCAAACACGTACCCTAACCCTAACTCCTACCCTAACCCTAACACGTACCCTAATCCTAAACCGTAACCTAAACCGAGCCCTAACCCTAACACTAACCCTAACCCTTACCCTAACCCATACCCTACGCCGTACCGGAAGCCCTCCCCGAACCCTTACCCTAAGCAGTGTCCTAAGCCTAACCCTAAGCCTAACCCTAACCCTAGGCTACCCTTGACTGCTTCTGCCTCCAATAGATTTCCTAAGCACTAGTGTTTTAAAGAACAGCTTAAAAAGAGAATCCTAATGTGTTTTCTTTATAATGGGTGTGTTCCTTATCTTATCCTAGTGTCTAAACTCTTCTCCATGGCTGGACCCCCAAATAATATTCCTTTATGTGCAAAGGGGTATCTAGAGAGTAGGATAGGTTTAATAACTACCCTAACCCTAACGCGTACCCTAACTCTAACCCCTACCCTAACCCTAACACGTACCCTAATCCTAACCAATACCCTAAACCGAGCCCTAACCCTAACACTAACACTAACCCTAACCCTAACCCTAACCCATACCCTACGCCGTACCGATAGCCCTCCCCGAACCCGTACCCTAAGCCGCACCCTAAGCCTAACCCTAAGCCTAACCCTAACCCTAGGCTACCCTTGACTGCTTCTGCCTCCAATAGATTTCCTAAGCACTAGTGGTTTAAGGAACAGCTTAAAAAGAGAATCGTAATGTGATTTCTTTATAATGGTTGTGTTCCTTATCTTATCCTACTGTCTAAACTCTTCTCCATGGCTGGACCACCAAATAATATTATTTACGTGCTAAGGGGTATCTAGAGAGTGGGATAGGTTTAATAACTACCCTAACCCAAACACGTACCCTAACCCTAACCCCTACCCTAACCCTAACACGTACCCTAATCCTAAACCGTACCCTAAATCGAGCCCTAACCCTAACACTAACCCTAACCCTAACCCATAGCCTATGCCGTGCCATAACCCCTCCCCGAACACATACCCTAAGCCGTACCCTAACCCTAACCCTAAGCCTAACCCTAACCCTGGGCTACCCTTGACTGCTTCTGCCTCCAATAGATTGCCTAAGCACTAGTGTTTTAAGGAACAGCTTAAAAAGAGAATCCTAATGTGATTTCTTTATAATGTGTGTCTTCCTTATCTTATCCTAGTGTCTAAAATCTTCTCCATGGCTGGATCCCCAAATAATATTCTTTTACGTGCTAAGGGGTATCTAGAGAGTGGGATAGGTTTAATAACCCTAACCCTAACACATACCCTAACCCTAACCCCTAACCTAACCATAACACGTACCCTAAACCTAAACCGTACCCTAAACCGAGCCCTAACCCTAACACTAACCCTAACCCTTACCCTAACCCATACCCTACGCCGTACCGGAAGCCCTCCCCGAACCCTTACCCTAAGCAGTGTCCTAAGCCTAACCCTAAGCCTAACCCTAACCCTAGGCTACCCTTGACTGCTTCTGCCTCCAATAGATTTCCTAAGCACTAGTGTTTTAAACAACAGCTTAAAAAGAGAATCCTAATGTGATTTCTTTATAATGGGTGTGTTCCTTATCTTATCCTAGTGTCTAAAGTCTTCTCCATGGCTGGATCCCCAAATAATTTTCCTTTATGTGCTCAGGGGTATCTAGAGAGTGGGATAGGTTTAATAACTACCCTAACCCTAACACGTACTCTAACCCTAACCCCTACCCTAACCCTAACACGTACCCTAATCCTAAACCGTACCCTAAACCGAGCCCTAACCCTAACACTAACCCAAACCCTAACACTAACCCATACCCTATGCCGTACCCGAAGCCTTCCCCGAACCCGTACCCTAAGCCGTGCCCTAAGCCTAACCCTAAGCCTAACCCTAACCCTAGACTACCCTTGACTGCTTCTGCCTCCAATAGATTTCCTAAGCACTAGTGTTTTAAAGGAACAGCTTAAAAAGAGAATCCTAAGGTGATTTCTTTATAAAGGGTGTGTTCCTTATCTTAGCCTAGTGTCTAAACTCTTCTCCATGTGTGGACCCCCAAATAATATTCCTTTACGTGCTAAGGGGTATCTAGAGAGTGGGATAGGTTTAATAACTACCCTAACCCTAACGCGTACCCTAACTCTAACCCCTACCCTAACCCTAACACGTACCCTAATCCTAACCAATACCCTAAACCGAGCCCTAACCCTAACACTAACCCTAACCCTAACCCTAACCCATACCCTACGCCGTACCGAAAGCCCTCCCCGAACCCGTACCCTAAGCCGCACCCTAAGCCTAACCCTAAGCCTAACCCTAACCCTAGGCTACCCTTGACTGCTTCTGCCTCCAATAGATTTCCTAAGCACTAGTGTTTTAAGGAACAGCTTAAAAAGAGAATCCTAATGTGATTTCTTTATAATGGGTGTGTTCCTTATCTTATCCTAGTGTCTAAAATCTTCTCCATGGCTGGATCCCCAAATAATATTCTTTTACGTGCTAAGGGGTATCTAGAGAGTGGGATAGGTTTAATAACCCTAACCCTAACACATACCCTAACCCTAACCCCTACCCTAACCATAACACGTACCCTAAACCTAAACCGTACCCTAAACCGAGCCCTAACCCTAACACTAACCCTAACCCTTACCCTAACCCATACCCTACGCCATACCGGAAGCCCTCCCCGAACCCTTACCCTAAGCAGTGTCCTAAGCCTAACCCTAAGCCTAACCCTAACCCTAGGCTACCCTTGACTGCTTCTGCCTCCAATAGATTTCCTAAGCACTAGTGTTTTAAAGAACAGCTTAAAAAGAGAATCCTAATGTGATTTCTTTATAATGGGTGTGTTCCTTATCTTATCCTAGTGTCTAAACTCTTCTCCATGGCTGGACCCCCAAATAATATTCCTTTATGTGCAAAGGGGTATCTAGAGAGTAGGATAGGTTTAATAACTACCCTAACCCTAACGCGTACCCTAACTCTAACCCCTACCCTAACCCTAACACGTACCCTAATCCTAACCAATACCCTAAACCGAGCCCTAACCCTAACACTAACACTAACCCTAACCCTAACCCTAACCCATACCCTACGCCGTACCGATAACCCTCCCCGAACCCGTACCCTAAGCCGCACCCTAAGCCTAACCCTAAGCCTAACCCTAACCCTAGGCTACCCTTGACTGCTTCTGCCTCCAATAGATTTCCTAAGCACTAGTTGTTTAAGGAACAGCTTAAAAAGAGAATCCTAATGTGATTTCTTTATAATGGTTGTGTTCCTTATCTTATCCTACTGTCTAAACTCTTCTCCATGGCTGGACCACCAAATAATATTATTTACGTGCTAAGGGGTATCTAGAGAGTGGGATAGGTTTAATAACTACCCTAACCCAAACACGTACCCTAACCCTAACCCCTACCCTAACCCTAACACGTACCCTAATCCTAAACCGTACCCTAAATCGAGCCCTAACCCTAACACTAACCCTAACCCTAACCCTAACCCATAGCCTATGCCGTGCCCTAACCCCTCCCCGAACACATACCCTAAGCCGTACCCTAACCCTAACCCTAAGCCTAACACTAACCCTGGGCTACCCTTGACTGCTTCTGCCTCCAATAGATTGCCTAAGCACTAGTGTTTTAAGGAACAGCTTAAAAAGAGAATCCTAATGTGATTTCTTTATAATGTGTGTCTTCCTTATCTTATCCTAGTGTCTAAAATCTTCTCCATGGCTGGATCCCCAAATAATATTCTTTTACGTGCTAAGGGGTATCTAGAGAGTGGGATAGGTTTAATAACCCTAACCCTAACACATACCCTAACCCTAAACCCTACCCTAACCATAACACGTACCCGAAACCTAAACCGTACCCTAAACCGAGCCCTAACCCTAACACTAACCCTAACCCTAACCCTAACACATACCCTACGCCGTACCCGAAGCCCTCCCCGAACCCGTATCCTAAGCCGTATCCTAAGCCTAACCTTAAGCCTAACCCTAACCCTAGCCTACCCTTGACTGCTTCTGCCTCCAATAGATTTCCTAAGCACTAGTGTTTTAAGGAACAGCTTAAAAAGAGAATCCTAATGTGATTTCTTTATAATGTGTGTGTTCCTTATCTTATCCTAGTGTCTAAACTCTTCTCCATGGCTGGACCTCCAAATAATATTCCTTTATGTGCTAATGGGTATCTAGAGAGTGGGATAGGTTTAATAACTACCCTAACCCTAACGCGTACCCTAACCCTAACCCCTACCCGAACCCTAACACGTACTCTAAATCCTATCCAATAACCTAAACCGAGCAATAACCCGAACACTAACCCTAACCCTAACCCTAACCCTAACCCTAAGCCGTACCCTAAGCCTAACCCTAAGCCTAACACTAACCCTAGGCTACCCTTGACTGCTTCTGCCTCCAATAGATTTCCTAAGCACTAGTGTTTTAAGGAACAGCATAAAAAGAGTATCCTAATGTGATTTATTTATAATGTGTGTCTTCCTTATCTTATCCTAGTGTCTAAACTCTTCTCCATGGCTGGACCACCAAATAATATTCTTTACGTGCAAAGGGGTATCTAGAGAGTGGGATAGGTATAATAACTACCCTAACCCAACACGTACCCTAACCCTAACTCTTGCCCTAACCCTAACACGTACCCTAATTCTAAACCGTACCCTAAACCGAGCCCTAACCCTAAAACTAACCCTAGCCCTTACCCTAACCCATACCCTACGCCGTACCCGAAGCCCTCCCCGAACCCGTACCCTAAGCATTGCCCTAAGCCTAACCCTAAGCCTAACCCTAACCCTAGGCTACCCTTGACTGCTTCTGCCTCCAATAGATTTCCTAAGCACTAGTGTTTTAAAGAGCAGCTTAAAAAGAGAATCCTAATGTGATTTCTTTATAATGGGTGTGTTCCTAATCTTATCCTAGTGTCTAAACTCTTCTCCATGGCTGGACCCCCAAATAGTATTCCTTTATGTGCTAATGGGTATCTAGAGAGTGGGTAAGGTTTAATAACTACCCTAAACCTAACGCGTACCCTAACCCTAACCCCTAGCCTAACCCTAACACGTACCCTAATCCTAACCAATACCCTAAACCGAGCCCTAACCCTAACACTAACCCTAACCCTAACCCTAACCCATACCCTATGCCGCACCCGAAGCCCTCCCCGAAACCGTACCCTAAGCAGTACCCTATGCCTAACCCTAAGCCTAACCCTAACCCTAGGCTACCCTTGACTGCTTCTGCCTCCAATAGATTTCCTAAGAACTAGTGTTTTAAAGAACAGCTTAAAAAGAGAATCCTAATGTGATTTCTTTATAATGGGTGTGTTCCTTATCTTATCCTAGTGTCTAAAGTCTTCTCCATGGCTGGATCCCCAAATAATTTTCCTTTATGTGCTCAGGGGTATCTAGAGAGTGGGATAGGTTTAATAACTACCCTAACCCTAACACGTACTCTAACCCTAACCCCTACCCTAACCCTAACACGTACCCTAATCCTAAACCGTACCCTAAACCGAGCCCTAACCCTAACACTAACCCAAACCCTAACACTAACCCATACCCTATGCCGTACCCGAAGCCTTCCCCGAACCCGTACCCTAAGCCGTGCCCTAAGCCTAACCCTAAGCCTAACCCTAACCCTAGAGTACCCTTGACTGCTTCTGCCTCCAATAGATTTCCTAAGCACTAGTGTTTTAAAGGAACAGCTTAAAAAGAGAATCCTAAGGTGATTTCTTTATAAAGGGTGTGTTCCTTATCTTAGCCTAGTGTCTAAACTCTTCTCCATGTGTGGACCCCCAAATAATATTCCTTTACGTGCTAAGGGGTATCTAGAGAGTGGGATAGGTTTAATAACTACCCTAACCCTAACGCGTACCCTAACTCTAACCCCTACCCTAACCCTAACACGTACCCTAATCCTAACCAATACCCTAAACCGAGCCCTAACCCTAACACTAACCCTAACCCTAACCCTAACCCATACCCTACGCCGTACCGAAAGCCCTCCCCGAACCCGTACCCTAAGCCGCACCCTAAGCCTAACCCTAAGCCTAACCCTAACCCTAGGCTACCCTTGACTGCTTCTGCCTCCAATAGATTTCCTAAGCACTAGTGTTTTAAGGAACAGCTTAAAAAGAGAATCCTAATGTGATTTCTTTATAATGGGTGTGTTCCTTATCTTATCCTAGTGTCTAAAATCTTCTCCATGGCTGGATCCCCAAATAATATTCTTTTACGTGCTAAGGGGTATCTAGAGAGTGGGATAGGTTTAATAACCCTAACCCTAACACATACCCTAACCCTAACCCCTACCCTAACCATAACACGTACCCTAAACCTAAACCGTACCCTAAACCGAGCCCTAACCCTAACACTAACCCTAACCCTTACCCTAACCCATACCCTACGCCGTACCGGAAGCCCTCCCCGAACCCTTACCCTAAGCAGTGTCCTAAGCCTAACCCTAAGCCTAACCCTAACCCTAGGCTACCCTTGACTGCTTCTGCCTCCAATAGATTTCCTAAGCACTAGTGTTTTAAAGAACAGCTTAAAAAGAGAATCCTAATGTGATTTCTTTATAATGGGTGTGTTCCTTATCTTATCCTAGTGTCTAAACTCTTCTCCATGGCTGGACCCCCAAATAATATTCCTTTATGTGCAAAGGGGTATCTAGAGAGTAGGATAGGTTTAATAACTACCCTAACCCTAACGCGTACCCTAACTCTAACCCCTACCCTAACCCTAACACGTACCCTAATCCTAACCAATACCCTAAACCGAGCCCTAACCCTAACACTAACACTAACCCTAACCCTAACCCTAACCCATACCCTACGCCGTACCGATAACCCTCCCCGAACCCGTACCCTAAGCCGCACCCTAAGCCTAACCCTAAGCCTAACCCTAACCCTAGGCTACCCTTGACTGCTTCTGCCTCCAATAGATTTCCTAAGCACTAGTTGTTTAAGGAACAGCTTAAAAAGAGAATCCTAATGTGATTTCTTTATAATGGTTGTGTTCCTTATCTTATCCTACTGTCTAAACTCTTCTCCATGGCTGGACCACCAAATAATATTATTTACGTGCTAAGGGGTATCTAGAGAGTGGGATAGGTTTAATAACTACCCTAACCCAAACACGTACCCTAACCCTAACCCCTACCCTAACCCTAACACGTACCCTAATCCTAAACCGTACCCTAAATCGAGCCCTAACCCTAACACTAACCCTAACCCTTACCCTAACCCATAGCCTATGCCGTGCCCTAACCCCTCCCCGAACACATACCCTAAGCCGTACCCTAACCCTAACCCTAAGCCTAACACTAACCCTGGGCTACCCTTGACTGCTTCTGCCTTCAATAGATTGCCTAAGCACTAGTGTTTTAAGGAACAGCTTAAAAAGAGAATCCTAATGTGATTTCTTTATAATGTGTGTCTTCCTTATCTTATCCTAGTGTCTAAAATCTTCTCCATGGCTGGATCCCCAAATAATATTCTTTTACGTGCTAAGGGGTATCTAGAGAGTGGGATAGGTTTAATAACCCTAACCCTAACACATACCCTAACCCTAACCCCTACCCTAACCATAACACGTACCCGAAACCTAAACCGTACCCTAAACCGAGCCCTAACCCTAACACTAACCCTAACCCTAACTCTAACACATACCCTACGCCGTACCCGAAGCCCTCCCCGAACCCGTATCCTAAGCCGTATCCTAAGCCTAACCTTAAGCCTAACCCTAACCCTAGCCTACCCTTGACTGCTTCTGCCTCCAATAGATTTCCTAAGCACTAGTGTTTTAAGGAACAGCTTAAAAAGAGAATCCTAATGTGATTTCTTTATAATGTGTGTGTTCCTTATCTTATCCTAGTGTCTAAACTCTTCTCCATGGCTGGACCTCCAAATAATATTCCTTTATGTGCTAATGGGTATCTAGAGAGTGGGATAGGTTTAATAACTACCCTAACCCTAACGCGTACCCTAACCCTAACCCCTACCCGAACCCTAACACGTACTCTAAATCCTATCCAATAACCTAAACCGAGCAATAACCCGAACACTAACCCTAACCCTAACCCTAACCCTAACCCTAAGCCGTACCCTAAGCCTAACCCTAAGCCTAACACTAACCCTAGGCTACCCTTGACTGCTTCTGCCTCCAATAGATTTCCTAAGCACTAGTGTTTTAAGGAACAGCATAAAAAGAGTATCCTAATGTGATTTATTTATAATGTGTGTCTTCCTTATCTTATCCTAGTGTCTAAACTCTTCTCCATGGCTGGACCACCAAATAATATTCTTTACGTGCTAAGGGGTATCTAGAGAGTGGGATAGGTATAATAACTACCCTAACCCAACACGTACCCTAACCCTAACTCTTGCCCTAACCCTAACACGTACCCTAATTCTAAACCGTACCCTAAACCGAGCCCTAACCCTAAAACTAACCCTAACCCTTACCCTAACCCATACCCTACGCCGTACCCGAAGCCCTCCCCGAACCCGTACCCTAAGCATTGCCCTAAGCCTAACCCTAAGCCTAACCCTAACCCTAGGCTACCCTTGACTGCTTCTGCCTCCAATAGATTTCCTAAGCACTAGTGTTTTAAAGAGCAGCTTAAAAAGAGAATCCTAATGTGATTTCTTTATAATGGGTGTGTTCCTAATCTTATCCTAGTGTCTAAACTCTTCTCCATGGCTGGACCCCCAAATAGTATTCCTTTATGTGCTAATGGGTATCTAGAGAGTGGGTAAGGTTTAATAACTACCCTAAACCTAACGCGTACCCTAACCCTAACCCCTAGCCTAACCCTAACACGTACCCTAATCCTAACCAATACCCTAAACCGAGCCCTAACCCTAACACTAACCCTAACCCTAACCCTAACCCATACCCTATGCCGCACCCGAAGCCCTCCCCGAAACCGTACCCTAAGCAGTACCCTATGCCTAACCCTAAGCCTAACCCTAACCCTAGGCTACCCTTGACTGCTTCTGCCTCCAATAGATTTCCTAAGCACTAGTGTTTTAAGGAACAGCTTAAAAAGAGAATCCTAATGTGATTTCTTTATAAAGGGTGTGTTCCTTATCTTAGCCTAGTGTCTAAACTCTTCTCCATGGCTGGACCCCCAAATAATATTCCTTTACGTGCTAAGGGGTATCTAGAGAGTGGGATAGGTTTAATAACTACACTAACCCTAATGCGTACCCTAACCCTAACCCCTACCCTAACCCTAACACGTACCCTAATCCTAAGCCGTACACTAAACCGAGCCCTAACACTAACACTAACCCTAACCCTAACCCTAACCAATACCCTACACCGTACCCGAAGCCCTCCCCGAACCCGTACCCTAAGCCGTACCCTAAGCCTAACCCTAAGCCTAACACTAACCCTAGGCTACGCTTGACTGCTTCTGCCTCCAATAGATTTCCTAAGCACTAGTGTTTTAAGGAACAGCTTAAAAAGAGAATCCTAATGTGATTTCTTTATAATGTGTGTGTTCCTTATCTTATCCTAGTGTCTAAACTCTTCTCCATGGCTGGATCCCCAAATAATATTCCTTTAAGTGCTAAGGGGTATCTAGAGAGTGGGATAGGTTTAATAACTACCCTAACCCTAACGCGTACCCTAATCCTAACCCCTACCCTAACCCTAACACGTACTCTAAATCCTAACCAATACCCTAAACCGAGCCCTAACCCTGACACTAACCCTAAACCTAACCCTAACCCATACCCTACGCCACACCCGAAGCCCTCCCCGAACCCGTACCCTAAGCCGTACCCTAAGCCTAACCCTAAGCCTAACCCTAACCCTAGGCTACCCTTGACTGCTTCTCCCTCCAATAGATTTCCTAAGCACTAGTGTTTTAAGGAACAGCATAAAAAGAGAATCCTAATGTGATTTCTTTATAATGTGTGTCTTCCTTATCTTATCCTAGTGTCTAAACTCTTCTCCATAGCTGGACCACCAAATAATATTTTTTACGTGCCAAGGGGTATCTAGAGAGTGGGATAGGTTTAATAACTACCCTAACCCTAACACGTACCCTAACCCTAACTCTTACCCTAACCCTAACACATAACCTAATCCTAAACCGTACCCTAAACCGAGCCCTAAACCTAACACTAACCCTAACCCTTACCCTAACCCATACCCTACGCCGTACCCGAAGCCTTCCCCGAACCCGTACCCTAAGCCGTGCCCTAAGCCTAACCCTAAGCCCTACCCTAACCCTAGACTACCCTTGACTTCTTCTGTCTCCAATAGATTTCCTAAGCACTACTCTTTTAAGGAACAGATTAAAAAGAGAATCCTAAAGTGATTTCTTTATAATGTGTGTATTCCTTATCTTATCCTAGTGTCTAAACTCGTTTCCATGGCTGGACCTCCAAATAATATTCCTTTACGTGCTAAGGGGTATCTAGAGAGTGGGATAGGTTTAATAACTACCCTAACCCAAACACGTACCCTAACCCTAACCCCTACCCTAACCCTAACACGTACCCTAATCATAAACCGTACCCTAAACCGAGCCCCAACCCTAACACTAACCCAAACCCTAACACTAACCCATACCCTACGCCGTACCCAAAGCCTTCCCCGAACCCGTACCCTAAGCCGTACCCTAAGGCTAACCCTAAGCCTAACCCTAACCCTAGACTACCCTTGACTGCTTCTGCCTTTAATAGATTTCCTAAGCACTAGTGTTTTACGGAACAGCTTAAAAAGAGAATCCTAATGTGATTTCTTTATAATGTGTGTGTTCCTTATCTTATCCTAGTGTCTAAACTCTTCTCCATGGCTGGATCCCCAAATAATATTCCTTTACGTGCTAAGGGGTATCTAGAGAGTGGGATAGGTTTGATAACTACCCTAACCCTAACGCGTACCCTAACCCTAACCCCTACCCTAACCCTAACACGTACCCTAATCATAAGCCGTACACTAAACCGAGCCCTAACACTAACACTAACCCTAACCCTAACCCTAACCCATACCCTACACCGTACCCGAAGCCCTTCCTGAACCCGTACCCTAAGCCGTACCCTAAGCCATACCCTAAGCCTAACACTAACCCTAGGCTACCCTTGACTGCTTCTGCCTCCAATAGATTTCCTAAGCACTAGTGTTTTAAGAAACAGCTTAAAAGAGAATCCTAATGTGATTTCTTTATGATGTGTGTGTTCGTTATCTTATCCTAGTGTCTAAACTCTTCTCCATGGCTGCATCCCCAAATAATATTCCTTTAAGTGCTAAGGGGTATCTAGAGAGTGGGATAGGTTTAATAACCCTAACCCTAACACGTACCCTAATCCTAAACCGTACCCTAAAACGAGCCCTAACCCGAACCCTAACCCTAACACTAACCCTAACCCTAACCCACACCCTAAGCCGTACCCTAACCCTAACCCTAAGCCTAACCCTAACCCTGGGCTACCCTTGACTGCTTCTGCCTCCAATAGATTGCCTAAGCACTAGTGTTTTAAGGAACAGCTTAAAAAGAGATTCCTAATGTGATTTCATTATAATGTGTGTCTTCCTTATCTTATCCTAGTGTCTAAAATCTTCTCCATGGCTGGATCCCCAAATAATATTCCTTTACATGCTAAGGGGTATCTAGAGAGTGGGATAGGTTTAATAACCCTAACCCTAACACATACCCTAACCCTAACGCCTACCCTAACCCTAACATGTACCCTATTCCTAAACCGTACCCTAAACCGAGGCCTAAACCTAACACTAACCCTAACCCTAACCCTAACCCATACCCTACGCCGCACCCGAAGCCCTCCCCGAACCCGTACCCTAAGCCTAACCCTAAGCCTAACCCTAACCCTAGGCTACCCTTGACTGCTTCTGCCTCCAATAGATTTCCTAAGCACTAGTGTTTTAAGGAACAGCTTAAAAAGAGAATCCTAATGTGATTTCTTTATAATGGGTGTGTTCCTTATCTTATCCTAGTGTCTAAACTCTTCTCCATGGCTGGACCTCCAAATAATATTCCTTTACGTGCTAAGGGGTATCTAGAGAGTGGGATAGGTTTAATAACTACCCTAACCCTAACACGTACCCTAACCCTGACCCCTACCCTAACCCTAACACGTACCCGAATCCTAACCAATACCCTAAACCGAGCCCTATCCCCAACACTAACCCAAAACCTAACCCTAACCCATACCCTACGCCGTACCCGAACCCCTCCCCGAACCCGTACCCTAAGCCGTACCCTAAGCCTAACCCTAAGCCTAACCCTAACCCTAGGCTACCCTTGACTGCTTCTGTCTCCAATAGATTTCCTAAGCACTAGTGGTTTAAGGAACAGCTTAAAAAGAGAATCCTAATGTGATTTCTTTATAATGGGTGTGTTCCTTATCTTATCCTAGTGTCTAAACTCTTCTCCATGGCTGGACCCCCAAATAATATTCCTTTACATGCTAAGGGGTATCTAGAGAGTTGGATAGGTTTAATAACTACCCTAACTCTAACGTGTACCCTAACCCTAACCCCTACCCTAACCCTTACACGTACCCTAAACCTAAACTGTACCCTAAACCGAGCCCTAACACTAACACTACCCCTAACCCTAACACTAACCCATACCCTACGCCGTACCCGAAGCCCTCTCCGAACCCGTACCCTAAGAAGTACCCTTAGCCTAACCCTAAGCCTAACCCTAACACTAGGGTACCCTTGACTGCTTCTGCCTCCTATAGATTTCCTAAGCACTAGTGTTTTAAGGAACAGCTTAAAAAGAGAATCCTAATGTGATTTCTTTATAATGTGTGTCTTCCTTATCTTATCCTAGTGTCTAAAATCTTCTCCATGGCTGGATCCCCAAATAATATTCCTTTACGTGCTAAGGGGTATCTAGAGAGTGGGATAGGTTTAATAACCCTAATCCTAACACATACCCTAACCCTAACCCCTACACTAACCCTAACACGTACTCTAATCCTAAACCGTACCCTAAACCGAGCCCTAACCCTAACACTAACCCTAACCCTATCCCATACACTACGCCGTACCCGAAGCCCTCTCCGAACCCGTACCCTAAGAAGTACCCTTAGCCTAACCCTAAGCCTAACCCTAACCCTAGGCTACCCTTGACTGCTTCTGCCTCCTATAGATTTCCTTAGCACTAGTGTTTTAAGGAACAGCATAAAAAGAGAATCCTAATGTGATTTCTTTATAATGGTTGTGTTCCTTATCTTATCCTAGTGTCTAAACTCTTCTTCATGGCTGGACCACCAAATAATATTCTTTACGTGCTAAGGGGTATCTAGAGAGTGGGATAGGTTTAATAACTACCCTAACCCTAACACGTACCCTAACCCTAAACCCTACCATAACACTAACACGTACCCTAATCCTAAGCCGTTCACTAAACCGAGCCCTAACACTAACATTAACCCTAACCCTAACCCTAACCCATACCCTACACCGTACCCGAAGCCCTCCCCGAACCCGTACCCTAAGCCGTATCCTAAGCCTAACGTTAAGCCTAACCCTAACCCTTGCCTACCCTTGACTGCTTCTGCCTCCAATAGATTTCCTAAGCAGTAGTGTTTTAAAGGAACAGCTTAAAAAGAGAATCCTAATGTGATTTCTTTATAAAGGGTGTGTTCCTTATCTTAGCCTAGTGTCTAAAGTCTTCTCCATGGGTGGACCCCCAAATAATATTCCTTTACGTGCTAAGGGGTATCTAGAGAGTGTGACACGTTTAATAACTACCCTAACCCTAACGCGTACCCTAACTCTAACCCCTACCCTAACCCTAACACGTACCCTAATCCTAACCAATACCCTAAACCGAGCCCTAACCCTAACACTAACCCTAACCCTAACCCTAACCCATACCCTACGCCGCACCCGAAGCCCTCTCCGAACCCGTACCCTAAGCAGTACCCTAAGCCTAACCCTAAGCCTAACCCTAACCCTAGGCTACCCTTGACTGCTTCTCCCTCCAATAGATTTCCTAAGCACTAATGTTTTAAGGAACAGCTTAAAAAGAGAATCCTAATGTGATTTCTTTATAATGGGTGTGTTCCTTATCTTATCCTAGTGTCTATACTCTTCTCCATGGCTGGACCCCCAAATAATATTCCTTTACGTGCTAAGGGGTAACTAGAGAGTGGGATAGGTTTAATAACTACCCTAACCCTAACTCGTACCCTAACCCTAACCCCAACCCTAACCCTAACACATACCCTAATCCTAACCCGTACCCTAAACGGAGCCCTAACCCTAACACTAACCCAAACCCTAACCCTAACCCATACCCTACGCCATACCCGAACCCCTCCCCGAACCCGTACCCTAAGCCGTACCCTAAGCCTAACCCTAAGCCTAACCCTAACCCTAGGCTACCCTTGACTGCTTCTGCCTCCAATAGATTTCCTAAGCACTAGTGGTTTAAGGAACAGCTTAAAAAGAGAATCCTAATGTGATTTCTTTATAATGGGTGTGTTCCTTATCTTATCCTAGTGTCTAAACTATTCTCCATGGCTGGACCCCCAAATAATATTCCTTTACGTGCTAAGGGGTATCTAGAGAGTTGGATAGGTTTAATAACTACCCTAACCCTAACGCGTACCCTAACCCTAACCCCTACCCTAACCCTAACACGTACCCTAAACCTAAACTGTACCCTAAACCGAGCCCTAACACTAACACTATCCCTAACCCTAACACTAACCCATACCCTACGCCGTACCCGAAGCCCTCTC
Organism: Balaenoptera physalus; assembly: GCF_965194825.1. Lineage (NCBI taxonomy): Eukaryota > Metazoa > Chordata > Mammalia > Artiodactyla > Balaenopteridae > Balaenoptera > Balaenoptera physalus. The sequence continues at coordinate 54,205 of NW_028124651.1, forward strand.
CGAACCCGTACCCTATGAAGTACCCTTAGCCTAACCCTAAGCCTAACCCTAACCCTAGGCTACCCTTGACTGCTTCTGCCTCCTATAGATTTCCTAAGCACTAGTGTTTTAAGGAACAGCTTAAAAAGAGAATCCTAATTTGATTTCTTTATAATGTGTGTCTTCCTTATCTTATCCTAGTGTCTAAAATCTTCTCCATGGCTGGATCCCCAAATAATATTCCTTTACGTGCTAAGGGGTATCTAGAGAGTGGGATAGGTTTAATAACCCTAATCCTAACACATACCCTAATCCTAACCCCTACACTAACCCTAACACGTACCCTAATCCTAAACCGTACCCTAAACCGAGCCCTAACCCTAACACTAACCCTAACCCTATCCCATACCATACGCCGTGCCCGAACCCCTCCCCGAACCCATAACCTAAGCCGTACCCTAAACCTAACCCTAAGCCTAACCCTAACCCTAGGCTACCCTTGACTGCTTCTTCCTCCAATAGATTTCCAAAGCACTAGTGTTTTAAGGAACAGCTTAAAAAGAGAATCCTAATGTGATTTCTTTATAATGTGTGTGTTCCTTATCTTATCCTAGTGTCTAAACTCTTCTCCATGGCTGGACCTCCAAATAATATTCCTTTACGTGCTAAGGGGTTTCTAGAGAGTGGGATAGGTTTAATAACTACCCTAACCCTAACGCGTACCCGAACCCTAACCCCTACCCTAACCCTAACACGTACTCTAATACTAACCAATAACCTAAACAGAGCCCTAACCCTCACACTAACCCTAACCCTAACCCTAACCCATAACCTACGCCGCACCCGAAGCCCTTCCCGAACCCGTACCCTAAGCCGTACCCTAAGCCTAACCCTAAGCCCAACCCTAACCCTAGGCTACCCTTGACTGCTTCTGCCTCCAATAGATTTCCTTAGCACTAGTGTTTTAAGGAACAGCATAAAAAGAGAATCCTAATGTGATTTCTTTATAATGGTTGTGTTCCTTATCTTATCCTAGTGTCTAAACTCTTCTTCATGGCTGGACCACCAAATAATATTCTTTACGTGCTAAGGGGTATCTAGAGAGTGGGATAGGTTTAATAACTACCCTAACCCTAACACGTACCCTAACCCTAAACCCTACCATAACACTAACACGTACCCTAATCCTAAGCCGTTCACTAAACCGAGCCCTAACACTAACATTAACCATAACCCTAACCCTAACCCATACCCTACACCGTACCCGAAGCCCTCCCCGAACCCGTACCCTAAGCCTAACCTTAAGCCTAACCCTAAACCTAGCCTACCCTTGACTGCTTCTGCCTCCAATAGATTTCCTAAGCACTAGTGTTTTAAGGAACAGCTTAAAAAGAGAATCCTAATGTGATTTCATTATAATGGGTGTGTTCCTTATCTTAGCCTAGTGTCTAAACTCTTCTCCATGGGTGGACCCCCAAATAATATTCCTTTACGTGCTAAGGGGTATCTAGAGAGTGGGATAGGTTTAATAACTACCCTAACCCTAACGCGTACCCTAACTCTAACCCCTACCCTAACCCTAAAACGTACCCTAATCCTAACCAATACCCTAAACCGAGCCCTAACCCTAACACTAACCCTAACCCTAACCCTAACCCATACCCTACGCCGCACCGAAAGCCCTCCCCGAATCCGTACCCTAAGCCGCACCCTAAGCCTAACCCTAAGCCTAACCCTAACCCTAGGCTACCCTTGACTGCTTCTGCCTCCAATAGATTTCCTAAGCACTAGTGGTTTAAGGAACAGCTTAAAAAGAGAATCCTAATGTGATTTCTTTATAATGGGTGTGTTCCTTATCTTATCCTAGTGTCTAAACTCTTCTCCATGGCTGGACCCCCAAATAATATTCCTTTACGTGCTAAGGTGTATCTAGAGAGTTGGATAGGTTTAATAACTACCCTAACCGTAACGCGTACCCTAACCCTAACCCCTACCCTAACCCTAACACGTACCCTAAACCTAAACTGTACCCTAAACCGAGCCCTAACACTAACAGTACCCCTAACCCTAACACTAACCCATACCCAACGCCGTACCCGAAGCCCTCTCCAAACCCGTACCCTAAGAAGTACCCTTAGCCTAACCCTAAGCCTAACCCTAACCCTAGGCTACCCTTGTCTGCTTCTGCCTCCTATAGATTTCCTAAGCACTAGTGTTTTAAGGAACAGCTTAAAAAGAGAATCCTAATGTGATTTCTTTATAATGTGTGTCTTCCATATCTTATCCTAGTGTCTAAAATCTTCTCCATGGCTGGATCCCCAAATAATATTCCTTTACGTGCTAAGGGGTATCTAGAGAGTGGGATAGGTTTAATAAACCTAATCCTAACACATACCCTAACCCTAACCCCTACACTAACCCTAATACATACCCTAATCCTAAACCGTACCCTAAACCGAGCCCTAACCCTAACACTAACCCTAACCCTATCCCATACCATACGCCGTGCCCGAACCCCTCCCCGAACCAATAACCTAAGCCGTTCCCTAAACCTAACCCTAAGCCTAACCCTAACCCGAGGCTTCCCTTGACTGCTTCTGCCTCCAATACATTTCCTAAGCACTAGTGTTTTAAAGAACAGCTTAAAAAGAGAATCCTAATGTGATTTCTTTATAATGGGTGTGTTCCTTATCTTATCCTAGTGTCTAAAGTCTTCTCCATGGCTGGATCCCCAAATAATTTTCCTTTATGTGCTCAGGGGTATCTAGAGAGTGGGATAGGTTTAATAACTACCCTAACCCTAACACGTACCCTAACCCTAACCCCTACCCTAACCCTAACACGTACCCTAATCCTAAACCGTACCCTAAACCGAGCCCTAACCCTAACACTAACCCAAACCCTAACACTAACCCATACCATATGCCGTACCCGAAGCCTTCCCCGAACCCGTACCCTAAGCCGTACCCTAAGCCTAACCCTAAGCCTAACCCTAACCCTAGACTACCCTTGACTGCTTCTGCCTCCAATAGATTTCCTAAGCACTAGTGTTTTAAAGGAACAGCTTAAAAAGAGAATCCTAAGGTGATTTCTTTATACAGGGTGTGTTCCTTATCTTAGCCTAGTGTCTAAACTCTTCTTCATGTGTGGACCCCCAAATAATATTCCTTTACGTGCTAAGGGGTATCTAGAGAGTGGGATAGGTTTAATAACTACCCTAACCCTAACGCGTACCCTAACTCTAACCCCTACCCTAACCCTAACACGTACCCTAATCCTAACCAATACCCTAGACCGAGCCCTAACCCTAACACTAACCCTAACCCTAACCCTAACCCATACCCTACGCCTTACCGAAAGCCCTCCCCGAACCCGTACCCTAAGCAGTGCCCTAAGCCTAACCCTAAGCCTAACCCTAACAGTAGGCTACCCTTGACTGCTTCTGCCTCCAATAGATTTCTTAAGCACTAGTGTTTTAAGGAACAGCTTAAAAAGAGAATCCTAATGTGATTTCTTTATAATGGGTGTGTTCCTTATCTTATCCTAGTGTCTAAACTCTTCTCCATGGCTGGTCCTCCAAATAATATTCCTTTACGTGCTATGGGGTATCTAGAGAGTGGGATAGGTTTAATAACTACCCTAACCAAAACACGTACCCTAACCCTAACTCCTACCCTAACCCTAACACGTACCCTAATCCTAAACCGTACCCTAAACCGAGCCCTAACCCTAACACTAACCCTAACCCTTACCCTAACCCATACCCTACGCCGTACCCGAAGCCCTCCCCGAACCCGTACCCTAAGCAGTGCCCTAAGCCTAACCCTAAGCCTAACCCTAATCCTAGGCTACCCTTGACTGCTTCTGCCTCCAATAGATTTCCTAAGCACTAGTGTTTTAAGGAACAGCTTAAAAAGAGAATCCTAATGTGATTTCTTTATAATGTGTGTGTTCCTTATCTTAGCCTAGTGTCTAAACTCTTCTCCATGGCTGGATCCCCAAATAATATTCCTTTACGTGCTAAGGGGTATCTAGAGAGTGGAATAGGTTTAATAACTACCCTAATCCTAATGCGTACCCTAACCCTAACCCCTACCCTAACCCTAACACGTACCCTAATCCTAAACCGTACCCTAAACCGAGCCCTAACCCTAACACTAACCCTAACCCTAAACCTAACCCATACCCTACGCCGTACCAGAAGCCTTCCCCGAACCCGTACCCTAAGCCGTTCCCTTAGCCTAACCCTAAGCCTAACCCTAACCCTAGGCTTCCCTTGACTGCTTCTCCCTCCAATAGATTTCCTAAGCACTAGTGTTTTAAGGAACAGATTAAAAAGAGAATCCTAATGTGATTTCTTTATAATGTGTGTGTTCCTTATCTTATCCTAGTGTCTAAACTCTTCTCCTTGGCTGGACCTCCAAATAATATTCCTTTACGTGCTAAGGGGTATCTAGAGACTGGGATAGGTTTAATAACTACCCTAACCCTAAAGCGTAACCTAACCCTAACCCCTACCCTAACCCTAACACGTACCCTAATCCAACCAATACCCTAAACCGAGCCCTAACCCCAACACTAACCCTAACCCTAACTCTAACCCATATCCTACGCCGCACCCGAAGCCCTCCCCGAACCCGTACCCTAAGCCTAACCCTAAGCCTAACCCTAACCCTAGGCTACCCTTGACTGCTTCTGCCTCCAATAGATTTCCTAAGCACTAGTGTTTTAAGGAACAGCTTAAAAAGAGAATCCTAATGTGATTTCTTTATAATGGGTGTGTTCCTTATCTTATCCTAGTGTCTAAACTCTTCTCCATGGCTGGACCTCCAAATAATATTCCTTTACGTGCTAAGGGGTATCTAGAGAGTGGGATAGGTTTAATAACTACCCTAACCCTAACACGTACCCTAACCCTGACCCCTACCCTAACCCTAACACGTACCCGAATCCTAACCAATACCCTAAACCGAGCCCTATCCCCAACACTAACCCAAAACCTAACCCTAACCCATACCCTACGCCGTACCCGAACCCCTCCCCGAACCCGTACCCTAAGCCGTACCCTAAGCCTAACCCTAAGCCTAACCCTAACCCTAGGCTACCCTTGACTGCTTCTGTCTCCAATAGATTTCCTAAGCACTAGTGGTTTAAGGAACAGCTTAAAAAGAGAATCCTAATGTGATTTCTTTATAATGGGTGTGTTCCTTATCTTATCCTAGTGTCTAAACTCTTCTCCATGGCTGGACCCCCAAATAATATTCCTTTACATGCTAAGGGGTATCTAGAGAGTTGGATAGGTTTAATAACTACCCTAACTCTAACGTGTACCCTAACCCTAACCCCTACCCTAACCCTTACACGTACCCTAAACCTAAACTGTACCCTAAACCGAGCCCTAACACTAACACTACCCCTAACCCTAACACTAACCCATACCCTACGCCGTACCCGAAGCCCTCTCCGAACCCGTACCCTAAGAAGTACCCTTAGCCTAACCCTAAGCCTAACCCTAACACTAGGGTACCCTTGACTGCTTCTGCCTCCTATAGATTTCCTAAGCACTAGTGTTTTAAGGAACAGCTTAAAAAGAGAATCCTAATGTGATTTCTTTATAATGTGTGTCTTCCTTATCTTATCCTAGTGTCTAAAATCTTCTCCATGGCTGGATCCCCAAATAATATTCCTTTACGTGCTAAGGGGTATCTAGAGAGTGGGATAGGTTTAATAACCCTAATCCTAACACATACCCTAACCCTAACCCCTACACTAACCCTAACACGTACTCTAATCCTAAACCGTACCCTAAACCGAGCCCTAACCCTAACACTAACCCTAACCCTATCCCATACACTACGCCGTACCCGAAGCCCTCTCCGAACCCGTACCCTAAGAAGTACCCTTAGCCTAACCCTAAGCCTAACCCTAACCCTAGGCTACCCTTGACTGCTTCTGCCTCCTATAGATTTCCTTAGCACTAGTGTTTTAAGGAACAGCATAAAAAGAGAATCCTAATGTGATTTCTTTATAATGGTTGTGTTCCTTATCTTATCCTAGTGTCTAAACTCTTCTTCATGGCTGGACCACCAAATAATATTCTTTACGTGCTAAGGGGTATCTAGAGAGTGGGATAGGTTTAATAACTACCCTAACCCTAACACGTACCCTAACCCTAAACCCTACCATAACACTAACACGTACCCTAATCCTAAGCCGTTCACTAAACCGAGCCCTAACACTAACATTAACCCTAACCCTAACCCTAACCCATACCCTACACCGTACCCGAAGCCCTCCCCGAACCCGTACCCTAAGCCGTATCCTAAGCCTAACGTTAAGCCTAACCCTAACCCTTGCCTACCCTTGACTGCTTCTGCCTCCAATAGATTTCCTAAGCAGTAGTGTTTTAAAGGAACAGCTTAAAAAGAGAATCCTAATGTGATTTCTTTATAAAGGGTGTGTTCCTTATCTTAGCCTAGTGTCTAAAGTCTTCTCCATGGGTGGACCCCCAAATAATATTCCTTTACGTGCTAAGGGGTATCTAGAGAGTGTGACACGTTTAATAACTACCCTAACCCTAACGCGTACCCTAACTCTAACCCCTACCCTAACCCTAACACGTACCCTAATCCTAACCAATACCCTAAACCGAGCCCTAACCCTAACACTAACCCTAACCCTAACCCTAACCCATACCCTACGCCGCACCCGAAGCCCTCTCCGAACCCGTACCCTAAGCAGTACCCTAAGCCTAACCCTAAGCCTAACCCTAACCCTAGGCTACCCTTGACTGCTTCTCCCTCCAATAGATTTCCTAAGCACTAATGTTTTAAGGAACAGCTTAAAAAGAGAATCCTAATGTGATTTCATTATAATGGGTGTGTTCCTTATCTTATCCTAGTGTCTATACTCTTCTCCATGGCTGGACCCCCAAATAATATTCCTTTACGTGCTAAGGGGTAACTAGAGAGTGGGATAGGTTTAATAACTACCCTAACCCTAACTCGTACCCTAACCCTAACCCCAACCCTAACCCTAACACATACCCTAATCCTAACCCGTACCCTAAACGGAGCCCTAACCCTAACACTAACCCAAACCCTAACCCTAACCCATACCCTACGCCATACCCGAACCCCTCCCCGAACCCGTACCCTAAGCCGTACCCTAAGCCTAACCCTAAGCCTAACCCTAACCCTAGGCTACCCTTGACTGCTTCTGCCTCCAATAGATTTCCTAAGCACTAGTGGTTTAAGGAACAGCTTAAAAAGAGAATCCTAATGTGATTTCTTTATAATGGGTGTGTTCCTTATCTTATCCTAGTGTCTAAACTATTCTCCATGGCTGGACCCCCAAATAATATTCCTTTACGTGCTAAGGGGTATCTAGAGAGTTGGATAGGTTTAATAACTACCCTAACCCTAACGCGTACCCTAACCCTAACCCCTACCCTAACCCTAACACGTACCCTAAACCTAAACTGTACCCTAAACCGAGCCCTAACACTAACACTATCCCTAACCCTAACACTAACCCATACCCTACGCCGTACCCGAAGCCCTCTCCGAACCCGTACCCTATGAAGTACCCTTAGCCTAACCCTAAGCCTAACCCTAACCCTAGGCTACCCTTGACTGCTTCTGCCTCCTATAGATTTCCTAAGCACTAGTGTTTTAAGGAACAGCTTAAAAAGAGAATCCTAATTTGATTTCTTTATAATGTGTGTCTTCCTTATCTTATCCTAGTGTCTAAAATCTTCTCCATGGCTGGATCCCCAAATAATATTCCTTTACGTGCTAAGGGGTATCTAGAGAGTGGGATAGGTTTAATAACCCTAATCCTAACACATACCCTAACCCTAACCCCTACACTAACCCTAACACGTACCCTAATCCTAAACCGTACCCTAAACCGAGCCCTAACCCTAACACTAACCCTAACCCTATCCCATACCATACGCCGTGCCCGAACCCCTCCCCGAACCCATAACCTAAGCCGTACCCTAAACCTAACCCTAAGCCTAACCCTAACCCTAGGCTACCCTTGACTGCTTCTTCCTCCAATAGATTTCCAAAGCACTAGTGTTTTAAGGAACAGCTTAAAAAGAGAATCCTAATGTGATTTCTTTATAATGTGTGTGTTCCTTATCTTATCCTAGTGTCTAAACTCTTCTCCATGGCTGGACCTCCAAATAATATTCCTTTACGTGCTAAGGGGTTTCTAGAGAGTGGGATAGGTTTAATAACTACCCTAACCCTAACGCGTACCCGAACCCTAACCCCTACCCTAACCCTAACACGTACTCTAATACTAACCAATAACCTAAACAGAGCCCTAACCCTCACACTAACCCTAACCCTAACCCTAACCCATAACCTACGCCGCACCCGAAGCCCTTCCCGAACCCGTACCCTAAGCCGTACCCTAAGCCTAACCCTAAGCCCAACCCTAACCCTAGGCTACCCTTGACTGCTTCTGCCTCCAATAGATTTCCTTAGCACTAGTGTTTTAAGGAACAGCATAAAAAGAGAATCCTAATGTGATTTCTTTATAATGGTTGTGTTCCTTATCTTATCCTAGTGTCTAAACTCTTCTTCATGGCTGGACCACCAAATAATATTCTTTACGTGCTAAGGGGTATCTAGAGAGTGGGATAGGTTTAATAACTACCCTAACCCTAACACGTACCCTAACCCTAAACCCTACCATAACACTAACACGTACCCTAATCCTAAGCCGTTCACTAAACCGAGCCCTAACACTAACATTAACCATAACCCTAACCCTAACCCATACCCTACACCGTACCCGAAGCCCTCCCCGAACCCGTACCCTAAGCCTAACCTTAAGCCTAACCCTAAACCTAGCCTACCCTTGACTGCTTCTGCCTCCAATAGATTTCCTAAGCACTAGTGTTTTAAGGAACAGCTTAAAAAGAGAATCCTAATGTGATTTCATTATAATGGGTGTGTTCCTTATCTTAGCCTAGTGTCTAAACTCTTCTCCATGGGTGGACCCCCAAATAATATTCCTTTACGTGCTAAGGGGTATCTAGAGAGTGGGATAGGTTTAATAACTACCCTAACCCTAACGCGTACCCTAACTCTAACCCCTACCCTAACCCTAAAACGTACCCTAATCCTAACCAATACCCTAAACCGAGCCCTAACCCTAACACTAACCCTAACCCTAACCCTAACCCATACCCTACGCCGCACCGAAAGCCCTCCCCGAATCCGTACCCTAAGCCGCACCCTAAGCCTAACCCTAAGCCTAACCCTAACTCTAGGCTACCCTTGACTGCTTCTGCCTCCAATAGATTTCCTAAGCACTAGTGGTTTAAGGAACAGCTTAAAAAGAGAATCCTAATGTGATTTCTTTATAATGGGTGTGTTCCTTATCTTATCCTAGTGTCTAAACTCTTCTCCATGGCTGGACCCCCAAATAATATTCCTTTACGTGCTAAGGTGTATCTAGAGAGTTGGATAGGTTTAATAACTACCCTAACCGTAACGCGTACCCTAACCCTAACCCCTACCCTAACCCTAACACGTACCCTAAACCTAAACTGTACCCTAAACCGAGCCCTAACACTAACAGTACCCCTAACCCTAACACTAACCCATACCCAACGCCGTACCCGAAGCCCTCTCCAAACCCGTACCCTAAGAAGTACCCTTAGCCTAACCCTAAGCCTAACCCTAACCCTAGGCTACCCTTGTCTGCTTCTGCCTCCTATAGATTTCCTAAGCACTAGTGTTTTAAGGAACAGCTTAAAAAGAGAATCCTAATGTGATTTCTTTATAATGTGTGTCTTCCATATCTTATCCTAGTGTCTAAAATCTTCTCCATGGCTGGATCCCCAAATAATATTCCTTTACGTGCTAAGGGGTATCTAGAGAGTGGGATAGGTTTAATAAACCTAATCCTAACACATACCCTAACCCTAACCCCTACCCTAACCCTAACACGTACCCTAATCCTAAACCGTACCCTAAACCGAGCCCTAACCCTAACACTAACCCAAACCCTAACACTAACCCATACCCTACGCCGAACCCGAAGCATTCCCCGAACCCGTACCCTAAGCCGTGCCCTAAGCCTAACCCTAAGCCTAACCCTAACCCTAGACTACCCTTGACTGCTTCTGCCTCCAATAGATTTCCTAAGCACTAGTGTTTTAAAGGAACAGCTTATAAAGAGAATCCTAAGGTGATTTCTTTATAAAGGGTGTGTTCCTTATCTTAGCCTAGTGTCTAAACTCTTCTCCATGTGTGGACCCCCAAATAATATTCCTTTACGTGCGAAGGGGTATCTAGAGAGTGGGATAGGTTTAATAACTACCCTAACCCTAACGCGTACCCTAACTCTAACCCCTACCCTAACCCTAACACGTACCCTAATCCTAAACCGTACCCTAAACCGAGCCCTAACCCTAACACTAACCCAAACCCTAACACTAACCCATACCCTACGCCGTACCCGAAGCCTTCCCCGAACCCGTAACCTAAGCCGTACCCTAAGCCTAACCCTAAGCCTAACCCTAACCCTAGGCTACCCTTGACTGCTTCTGCCTCCAATAGATTTCCTAAGCACTATTGTTTTAAGGAACAGCTTAAAAAGAGAATCCTAATGTGATTTCTATATAATGGTTGTGTTCCTTATCTTGTCCTAGTGTCTAAACACTTCTCCATGGCTGGACCACCAAATAATATTATTTACGTGCTAAGGGGTATCTAGAGAGTGGGATAGGTTTAATAACTACCCTAACCCAAACACGTACCCTAACCCTAACTCCTACCCTAACCCTAACACGTACCCTAATCCTAAACTGTACCCTAAACCGAGCCCTAACCCTAACACTAACCCTAACCCTTACCCTAACCCATACCCTACGCCGTACCCGAAGCCCTCCCCGAACCCGTACCCTAAGCAGTGCCCTAAGCCTAACCCTAAGCCTAACCCTAACCCTAGGCTACCCTTGACTGCTTCTGCCTCCAATAGATTTCTTAAGCACTAGTGTTTTAAAGAGCAGCTTAAAAAGAGAATCCTTATGTGATTTCTTTATAATGGGTGTGTTCCTTATCTTATCCTAGTGTCTAAACTCTTCTCCATGGCTGGACACCCAAATAATATTCCTTTATGTGCTAAGGGGTATCTAGAGAGTGGGATAGGTTTAATAACTACCCTAACCCTAACACGTACCCTAACCCTAACCCCTACCCTAACCCTAACACGTACCCTAAACCTAAACTGTACCCTAAACCGAGCCCTAACCGTAACACTAACCCTAACCCTAACACTAACCCATACCCTACGCCGTACCCGAAGCCCTCCCCGAACCCGTACCCTAAGCCGTACCCTTAGCCTAACCCTAAGCCTAACACTAACACTAGGCTACCCTTGACTGCTTCTGCCCCCAATAGATTTCCTAAGCACTAGTGTTTTAAGGAACAGCTTAAAAAGAGAATCCTAATGTGATTTCTTTATAAAGGGTGTGTTCCTTATCTTAGCCTAGTGTCTAAACTCTTCTCCATGGCTGGACCCCCAAATAATATTCCTTTACGTGCTAAGGGGTATCTAGAGAGTGGGATAGGTTTAATAAACCTAACCCTAACACGTACCCTAATCCTAAACCGTACCCTAAACCGAGCCCTAACCCTAACACTAACCCTAACCCTAATCCTAACCCATACCCTACGCCGTGCCCTAACCCTTCCTCAAACCCACACCCTAAGCCGTACCCTAACCCTAACCCTAAGCCTAACCCTAACCCTGGGCTACCCTTGACTGCTTCTGCCTCCAATAGATTGCCTAAGCACTAGTGTTTTAAGGAACAGGTTAAAAAGAGAATCCTAATGTGATTTCATTATAATGGGTGTGTTCCTTATCTTATCCTAGTGTCTAAACTCTTCTGCATGGCTGGACCCCCAAATAATATTCCTTTACGTGCTAAGGGGTATGTAGAGAGTGGGATAGGTTTAATAACTACCCTAACCCTAACGCGTACCCTAACCCTAACCCCTAGCCTAACCCTAACAAGTACCCAAATCCTAACACGTACCCTAAACGGAGCCCTAACCCTAACAGTAACCCAAACCCTAACCCTAACCCATACCCTACGCCGTACACGAAGCCCTCCCCGAACCCGTAACCTAAGCCGTATCCTAAGCCTAACCTTAAGCCTAACCCTAACCCCAGCCTACCCTTGACTGCTTCTGTCTCCAATAGATTTCCTAAGCACTAGTGTTTTAAGGAACAGCTTAAAGAGAGAATCCTAATGTGATTTCTTTATAATGGGGGTGTTCCTTATCTTATCCTAGTGTCTAAACTCTTCTCCATGGCTGGATCCCCAAATAATATTCCTTTAAGTGCTAAGGGGTATCTAGAGAGTGGGATAGGTTTAATAACCCTAACCCTAACACGTACCCTAACCCTAACCCCTACCCTGACCCTAACACGTACCCTAATCCTAAACCGTACCCTAAACCGAGCCCTAACCCTAACACTAACCCTAACCCTAACCCTAACCCATACCCTATGCCGTGCCATAACCCCTCCCCGAACCCATACCCTAAGCCGTACCCTAACCCTAACCCTAAGCCTAACCCTAACCCTGGGCTACCCTTGACTGCTTCTGCCTCCAATAGATTGCCTAAGCACTAGTGTTTTAAGGAACAGCTTAAAAAGAGAATCCTAATGTGATTTCTTTATAATGTGTGTCTTCCTTATCTTATCCTAGTGTCTAAATCTTCTCCATGGCTGGATCCCCAAATAATATTCCTTTACGTGCTAAGGGGTATCTAGAGAGTGGAATAGGTTTAATAACTACCCTAACCCTAACGCGTACCCTAACCCTAACCCCTACCCTAACCCTAACACGTAGCCTAATCCTAAACCGTACCCTAAACCGAGCCCTAACCTTAACACTAACCCAAACCCTAACACTAACCCATACCCTACGCCGTACCCGAAGCCTTCCCCGAACCCGTACCCTAAGCCGTACACTAAGCCTAACCCTAAGCCTTACCCTAACCCTAGACAACCCTTGACTGCTTCTGCCTTCAATAGATTTCCTAAGCACTAGTGTTTTAAGGAACAGCTTAAAAAGATAATCCTAATGTGATTTCTTTATAAAGGGTGTGTTCCTTATCTTAGCCTAGTGTCTAAACTCTTCTCCATGGGAGGACCCCCAAATAATATTCCTTTACGTGCTAAGGGGTATCTAGAGAGTGGGATAGGTTTATTAACTACCCTAACCCTAACGCGTACCCTAACTCTAACCCCTACCCTAACACTAACACGTACCCTAATCCTAACCAATACCCTAAACCGAGCCCTAACCCTAACACTAACCCTAACCCTAACCCTAACCCATAGCCTACACCGTACCCGAAGCCCTCCCCGAACCCGTACCCTAAGCCGTACCCTAAGCCTAACCCTAAGCCTAACCCTAACCCTAGGCTACCCTTGACTGCTTCTGCCTCCAATAGATTTCCTAAGCACAAGTGTTTTAAGGAACAGCTTAAAAAGAGAATCCTAATGTGATTTCTTTATAATGTGTGTGTTCCTTATATTATCTTAGTGTCTAAACTCTTCTCCATGGTTGGACCCCCAAATAATATTCCTTTACGTGCTAAGGGGTATCTAGAGAGTGGGATAGGTTTAATAACAACCCTAAACCTAACGCGTACCTTAACCCTAACCCCTACCCTAACCCTAACACGTACCCTAATCCTAAACCGTACCCTAAACCTAGCCCTAACCCTAACACTAACCCTAACCCTTACCCTAACCCATACCCTACGCCGTACCCGAAGCCCTCCCCGTACCCGTACCCTAAGCAGTGCCCTAAGACTAACCCTAAGCCTAACCATAACCCTAGGCTACCCTTGACTGCTTCTGCCTCCAATAGATTTCCTAAGCACTAGTGTTTTAAAGAACAGCTTAAAAAGAGAATCCTAATGTGATTTCTTTATAATGGGTGTGTTCCTTATCTTATCCTAGTGTCTAAACTCTACTCCATGGCTTTACCCCCAAATAATATTCCTTTATGTGCAAAGGGGTATCTACAGAGTGGGATAGGTTTAATAACTACCCTAACCCTAACGCGTACCCTAACTCTAACCCCTACCCTAACCCTAACACGTACCGTAATCCTAACCAATACCCTAAACCGAGCCCTAACCCTAACACTAACCCTAACCCTAACCCTAACCCATACCCTACGCCGTACCGATAGCCCTCCCCGAACCCGTACCCTAAGCCGCACCCTAAGCCTAACCCTAAGCCTAACCCTAACCCTAGGCTACCCTTGACTGCTTCTGCCTCCAATAGATTTCCTAAGCACTAGTGTTTTAAGGAACAGCTTAAAAAGATAATCCTAATGTGATTTCTTTATAAAGGGTGTGTTCCTTACCTTAGCCTAGTGTCTAAACTCTTCTCCATGGGAGGACCCACAAATAATATTCCTTTACGTGCTAAGGGGTATCTAGAGAGTGGGATAGGTTTAATAACTACCCTAACCCTAACGCGTACCCTAACTCTAACCCCTACCCTAACACTAACACGTACCCTAATCCTAACCAATACCCTAAACCGAGCCCTAACCCTAACACTAACCCTAACCCTAACCCTAACCCATACCCTACACCGTACCCGAAGCCCTCGCCGAACCCGTACCCTAAGCCGTACCCTAAGCCTAACCCTAAGCCTAACACTAACCCTAGGCTACCCTTGACTGCTTCTGCCTCCAATAGATTTCCTAAGCACTAGTGTTTTAAGGAACAGCTTAAAAAGAGAATCCTAATGTGATTTCTTTATAATGGGTGTGTTCCTTATCTTATCCTAGTGTCTAAACTCTTCTCCATGGCTGGATCCCCAAATAATATTCCTTTAAGTGCTAAGGGGTATCTAGAGAGTGGGATAGGTTTAATAACTACCCTAACCCTAACGCGTACCCTAACTCTAACCCCTACCCTAACCCTAACACGTACCCTAATCCTAAACCGTACCCTAAACCGAGCCCTAACCCTAACACTAACCCAAACCCTAACACTAACCCATACCCTACGCCGTACCCGAAGCCTTCCCCGAACCCGTAACCTAAGCCGTACCCTAAGCCTAACCCTAAGCCTAACCCTAACCCTAGGCTACCCTTGACTGCTTCTGCCTCCAATAGATTTCCTAAGCACTATTGTTTTAAGGAACAGCTTAAAAAGAGAATCCTAATGTGATTTCTTTATAATGGTTGTGTTCCTTATCTTGTCCTAGTGTCTAAACACTTCTCCATGGCTGGACCACCAAATAATATTATTTACGTGCTAAGGGGTATCTAGAGAGTGGGATAGGTTTAATAACTACCCTAACCCAAACACGTACCCTAACCCTAACTCCTACCCTAACCCTAACACGTACCCTAATCCTAAACCGTACCCTAAACCGAGCCCTAACCCTAACACTAACCCTAACCCTTACCCTAACCCATACCCTACGCCGTACCCGAAGCCCTCCCCGAACCCGTACCCTAAGCAGTGCCCTAAGCCTAACCCTAAGCCTAACCCTAACCCTAGGCTACCCTTGACTGCTTCTGCCTCCAATAGATTTCCTAAGCACTAGTGTTTTAAAGAACAGCTTAAAAAGAGAATCCTTATGTGATTTCTTTATAATGGGTGTGTTCCTTATCTTATCCTAGTGTCTAAACTCTTCTCCATGGCTGGACACCCAAATAATATTCCTTTATGTGCTAAGGGGTATCTAGAGAGTGGGATAGGTTTAATAACTACCCTAACCCTAACACGTACCCTAACCCTAACCCCTACCCTAACCCTAACACGTACCCTAAACCTAAACTGTACCCTAAACCGAGCCCTAACCGTAACACTAACCCTAACCCTAACACTAACCCATACCCTACGCCGTACCCGAAGCCCTCCCCGAACCCGTAACCTAAGCCGTATCCTTAGCCTAACCCTAAGCCTAACACTAACACTAGGCTACCCTTGACTGCTTCTGCCCCCAATAGATTTCCTAAGCACTAGTGTTTTAAGGAACAGCTTAAAAAGAGAATCCTAATGTGATTTCTTTATAAAGGGTGTGTTCCTTATCTTAGCCTAGTGTCTAAACTCTTCTCCATGGCTGGACCCCCAAATAATATTCCTTTACGTGCTAAGGGGTATCTAGAGAGTGGGATAGGTTTAATAAACCTAACCCTAACACGTACCCTAATCCTAAACCGTACCCTAAACTTAGCCCTAACCCTAACACTAACCCTAACCCTAATCCTAACCCATACCCTACGCCGTGCCCTAACCCTTCCTCAAACCCACACCCTAAGCCGTACCCTAACCCTAACCCTAAGCCTAACCCTAACCCTGGGCTACCCTTGACTGCTTCTGCCTCCAATAGATTGCCTAAGCACTAGTGTTTTAAGGAACAGGTTAAAAAGAGAATCCTAATGTGATTTCATTATAATGGGTGTGTTCCTTATCTTATCCTAGTGTCTAAACTCTTCTGCATGGCTGGACCCCCAAATAATATTCCTTTACGTGCTAAGGGGTATGTAGAGAGTGGGATAGGTTTAATAACTACCCTAAACCTAACGCGTACCCTAACCCTAACCCCTAGCCTAACCCTAACAAGTACCCAAATCCTAACACGTACCCTAAACGGAGCCCTAACCCTAACAGTAACCCAAACCCTAACCCTAACCCATATCCTACGCCGTACACGAAGCCCTCCCCGAACCCGTAACCTAAGCCGTATCCTAAGCCTAACCTTAAGCCTAACCCTAACCCCAGCCTACCCTTGACTGCTTCTGTCTCCAATAGATTTCCTAAGCACTAGTGTTTTAAGGAACAGCTTAAAGAGAGAATCCTAATGTGATTTCTTTATAATGGGTGTGTTCCTTATCTTATCCTAGTGTCTAAACTCTTCTCCATGGCTGGATCCCCAAATAATATTCCTTTAAGTGCTAAGGGGTATCTAGAGAGTGGGATAGGTTTAATAACCCTAACCCTAACACGTACCCTAACCCTAACCCCTACCCTGACCCTAACACGTACCCTAATCCTAAACCGTACCCTAAACCGAGCCCTAACCCTAACACTAACCCTAACCCTAACCCTAACCCATACCCTATGCCGTGCCATAACCCCTCCCCGAACCCATACCCTAAGCCGTACCCTAACCCTAACCCTAAGCCTAACCCTAACCCTGGGCTACCCTTGACTGCTTCTGCCTCCAATAGATTGCCTAAGCACTAGTGTTTTAAGGAACAGCTTAAAAAGAGAATCCTAATGTGATTTCTTTATAATGTGTGTCTTCCTTATCTTATCCTAGTGTCTAAATCTTCTCCATGGCTGGATCCCCAAATAATATTCCTTTACGTGCTAAGGGGTATCTAGAGAGTGGAATAGGTTTAATAACTACCCTAACCCTAACGCGTACCCTAACCCTAACCCCTACCCTAACCCTAACACGTAGCCTAATCCTAAACCGTACCCTAAACCGAGCCCTAACCTTAACACTAACCCAAACCCTAACACTAACCCATACCCTACGCCGTACCCGAAGCCTTCCCCGAACCCGTACCCTAAGCCGTACACTAAGCCTAACCCTAAGCCTTACTCTAACCCTAGACAACCCTTGACTGCTTCTGCCTTCAATAGATTTCCTAAGCACTAGTGTTTTAAGGAACAGCTTAAAAAGATAATCCTAATGTGATTTCTTTATAAAGGGTGTGTTCCTTATCTTAGCCTAGTGTCTAAACTCTTCTCCATGGGAGGACCCCCAAATAATATTCCTTTACGTGCTAAGGGGTATCTAGAGAGTGGGATAGGTTTATTAACTACCCTAACCCTAACGCGTACCCTAACTCTAACCCCTACCCTAACACTAACACGTACCCTAATCCTAACCAATACCCTAAACCGAGCCCTAACCCTAACACTAACCCTAACCCTAACCCTAACCCATAGCCTACACCGTACCCGAAGCCCTCCCCGAACCCGTACCCTAAGCCGTACCCTAAGCCTAACCCTAAGCCTAACCCTAACCCTAGGCTACCCTTGACTGCTTCTGCCTCCAATAGATTTCCTAAGCACAAGTGTTTTAAGGAACAGCTTAAAAAGAGAATCCTAATGTGATTTCTTTATAATGTGTGTGTTCCTTATATTATCTTAGTGTCTAAACTCTTCTCCATGGTTGGACCCCCAAATAATATTCCTTTACGTGCTAAGGGGTATCTAGAGAGTGGGATAGGTTTAATAACAACCCTAAACCTAACGCGTACCTTAACCCTAACCCCTACCCTAACCCTAACACGTACCCTAATCCTAAACCGTACCCTAAACCTAGCCCTAACCCTAACACTAACCCTAACCCTTACCCTAACCCATACCCTACGCCGTACCCGAAGCCCTCCCCGAACCCGTACCCTAAGCAGTGCCCTAAGACTAACCCTAAGCCTAACCATAACCCTAGGCTACCCTTGACTGCTTCTGCCTCCAATAGATTTCCTAAGCACTAGTGTTTTAAAGAACAGCTTAAAAAGAGAATCCTAATGTGATTTCTTTATAATGGGTGTGTTCCTTATCTTATCCTAGTGTCTAAACTCTACTCCATGGCTTTACCCCCAAATAATATTCCTTTATGTGCAAAGGGGTATCTACAGAGTGGGATAGGTTTAATAACTACCCTAACCCTAACGCGTACCCTAACTCTAACCCCTACCCTAACCCTAACACGTACCGTAATCCTAACCAATACCCTAAACCGAGCCCTAACCCTAACACTAACCCTAACCCTAACCCTAACCCATACCCTACGCCGTACCGATAGCCCTCCCCGAACCCGTACCCTAAGCCGCACCCTAAGCCTAACCCTAAGCCTAACCCTAACCCTAGGCTACCCTTGACTGCTTCTGCCTCCAATAGATTTCCTAAGCACTAGTGTTTTAAGGAACAGCTTAAAAAGATAATCCTAATGTGATTTCTTTATAAAGGGTGTGTTCCTTACCTTAGCCTAGTGTCTAAACTCTTCTCCATGGGAGGACCCACAAATAATATTCCTTTACGTGCTAAGGGGTATCTAGAGAGTGGGATAGGTTTAATAACTACCCTAACCCTAACGCGTACCCTAACTCTAACCCCTACCCTAACACTAACACGTACCCTAATCCTAACCAATACCCTAAACCGAGCCCTAACCCTAACACTAACCCTAACCCTAACCCTAACCCATACCCTACACCGTACCCGAAGCCCTCGCCGAACCCGTACCCTAAGCCGTACCCTAAGCCTAACCCTAAGCCTAACACTAACCCTAGGCTACCCTTGACTGCTTCTGCCTCCAATAGATTTCCTAAGCACTAGTGTTTTAAGGAACAGCTTAAAAAGAGAATCCTAATGTGATTTCTTTATAATGGGTGTGTTCCTTATCTTATCCTAGTGTCTAAACTCTTCTCCATGGCTGGATCCCCAAATAATATTCCTTTAAGTGCTAAGGGGTATCTAGAGAGTGGGATAGGTTTAAAAACTACCCTAACCCTAACGCGTACCCTAACCCTAACCCCTACCCTAACCCTAACACGTACTCTAAATCCTAACCAATACCCTAAACCGAGCAATAACCCCAACACTAACCCTAACCCTAACCCTAACCCATACCCTACGCCGCACCCGAAGCCCTCCCCTAACCCGTACCCTAAGCCGTACCCTAAGCCTAACCCTAAGCCTAACCCTAACCCTAGACTACCCTTGACTGCTTCTGCCTCCAATAGATTTCCTAAGCACTAGTGTTTTAAGGAACAGCTTAAAAAGAGGATCCTAATGTGATTTCTTTATAATGCGTGTGTTCCTTATCTTATCCTAGTGTCTAAACTCTTCTCCATGGCTGGACCTCCAAATAATATTCCTTTACGTGCTAAGGGGTATCTAGAGAGTGGGATAGGTTTGATAACTACCCTAACCCTAACGCGTACCCTAACCCTAACCCCTACCCTAACCCTAACACGTACACTAAACCTAAACTCTACCCTAAACCGAGCCCTAACCGTAACACTAACCCTAACACTAACACTAACCCATACCTTACGCCGTACCCGAAACCCTCCCCGAACCCGACCCTAAGCCGTACCCTTAGCCTAACCCTAACCCTAACCCTAACACTAGGCTACCCTTGACTGCTTCTGCCCCCAATAGATTTCCTAAGCACTAGTGTTTTAAGGAACAGCTTAAAAAGAGAATCCTAATGTGATTTCTTTATAAAGGGTATGTTCCTTATCTTAGCCTAGTGTCTAAACTCTTCTCCATGGCTGGATCCCCAAATAATATTCCTTTACGTGCTAAGCGGTATCTAGAGAGTGGGATAGGTTTAATAACTACCCTAACCCTAATGCGTACCCTAACCCTAACCCCTACCCTAACCCTAACACGTACCCTAATCCTAAGCCGTACACTAAACCGAGCCCTAACACTAACACTAACCCTAACCCTACCCCTAACACATACCCTACACCGTACCCGAAGCCCTCCCCGAACCCGTACCCTAAGCCGTACCCTAAGCCGTACCCTAAGCCTAACACTAACCCTAGGCTACCCTTGACTGCTTCTGCCTCCAATAGATTTCCTAAGCACTAGTGTTTTAAGGAACAGCTTAAAAAGAGAATCCTAATGTGATTTCTTTATAATGTGTGTGTTCCTTATCTTATCCTAGTGTCTAAACTCTTCTCCATGGCTGGATCCCCAAATAATATTCCTTTAAGTGCTAAGGGGTATCTAGAGAGTGGGATAGGTATAATAACCCTAACCCTAACACGTACCCTAATCCTAAACCGTACCCTAAACCGAGCCCTAACCCTAACACTAACCCTAACCCTAATCCTAACCCATACCCTACGCCGTGCCCTAACCCTTCCTCAAACCCACACCCTAAGCCGTACCCTAACCCTAACCCTAAGCCTAACCCTAACCCTGGGCTACCCTTGACTGCTTCTGCCTCCAATAGATTGCCTAAGCACTAGTGTTTTAAGGAACAGGTTAAAAAGAGAATCCTAATGTGATTTCATTATAATGGGTGTGTTCCTTATCTTATCCTAGTGTCTAAACTCTTCTGCATGGCTGGACCCCCAAATAATATTCCTTTACGTGCTAAGGGGTATCTAGAGAGTGGGATAGGTTTAATAACTACCCTAACCCTAACGCGTACCCTAACCCTAACCCCTAGCCTAACCCTAACAAGTACCCAAATCCTAACACGTACCCTAAACGGAGCCCTAACCCTAACAGTAACCCAAACCCTAACCCTAACCCATACCCTACGCCGTACCCGAAGCCCTCCCCGAACCCGTAACCTAAGCCGTATCCTAAGCCTAACCTTAAGCCTAACCCTAACCCCAGCCTACCCTTGACTGCTTCTGTCTCCAATAGATTTCCTAAGCACTAGTGTTTTAAGGAACAGCTTAAAGAGAGAATCCTAATGTGATTTCTTTATAATGGGTGTGTTCCTTATCTTATCCTAGTGTCTAAACTCTTCTCCATGGCTGGATCCCCAAATAATATTCCTTTAAGTGCTAAGGGGTATCTAGAGAGTGGGATAGGTTTAATAACCCTAACCCTAACACGTACCCTAACCCTAACCCCTACCCTGACCCTAACACGTACCCTAATCCTAAACCGTACCCTAAACCGAGCCCTAACACTAACACTAACCCTAACCCTACCCCTAACACATACCCTACACCGTACCCGAAGCCCTCCCCGAACCCGTACCCTAAGCCGTACCCGAAGCCGTACCCTAAGCCTAACACTAACCCTAGGCTACCCTTGACTGCTTCTGCCTCCAATAGATTTCCTAAGCACTAGTGTTTTAAGGAACAGCTTAAAAAGAGAATCCTAATGTGATTTCTTTATAATGTGTGTGTTCCTTATCTTATCCTAGTGTCTAAACTCTTCTCCATGGCTGGATCCCCAAATAATATTCCTTTAAGTGCTAAGGGGTATCTAGAGAGTGGGATAGGTATAATAACCCTAACCCTAACACGTACCCTAATCCTAAACCGTACCCTAAACCGAGCCCTAACCCTAACACTAACCCTAACCCTAATCCTAACCCATACCCTACGCCGTGCCCTAACCCTTCCTCAAACCCACACCCTAAGCCGTACCCTTACCCTAACCCTAAGCCTAACCCTAACCCTGGGCTACCCTTGACTGCTTCTGCCTCCAATAGATTGCCTAAGCACTAGTGTTTTAAGGAACAGGTTAAAAAGAGAATCCTAATGTGATTTCATTATAATGGGTGTGTTCCTTATCTTATCCTAGTGTCTAAACTCTTCTGCATTGCTGGACCCCCAAATAATATTCCTTTACGTGCTAAGGGGTATCTAGAGAGTGGGATAGGTTTAATAACAACCCTAACCCTAACGCGTACCCTAACCCTAACCCCTAGCCTAACCCTAACAAGTACCCAAATCCTAACACGTACCCTAAACGGAGCCCTAACCCTAACAGTAACCCAAACCCTAACCCTAACCCATACCCTACGCCGTACCCGAAGCCCTCCCCGAACCCGTAACCTAAGCCGTATCCTAAGCCTAACCTTAAGCCTAACCCTAACCCCAGCCTACCCTTGACTGCTTCTGTCTCCAATAGATTTCCTAAGCACTAGTGTTTTAAGGAACAGCTTAAAGAGAGAATCCTAATGTGATTTCTTTATAATGGGTGTGTTCCTTATCTTATCCTAGTGTCTAAACTCTTCTCCATGGCTGGATCCCCAAATAATATTCCTTTAAGTGCTAAGGGGTATCTAGAGAGTGGGATAGGTTTAATAACCCTAACCCTAACACGTACCCTAACCCTAACCCCTACCCTGACCCTAACACGTACCCTAATCCTAAACCGTACCCTAAACCGAGCCCTAACCCTATCACTAACCCTAACCCTAACCCTAACCCATACCCTATGCCGTGCCATAACCCCTCCCCGAACCCATACCCTAAGCCGTACCCTAACCCTAACCCTAAGCCTAACCCTAACCCTGGGCTACCCTTGACTGCTTCTGCCTCCAATAGATTGCCTAAGCACTAGTGTTTTAAGGAACAGCTTAAAAAGAGAATCCTAATGTGATTTCTTTATAATGTGTGTCTTCCTTATCTTATCCTAGTGTCTAAAATCTTCTCCATGGCTGGATCCCCAAATAATATTCCTTTACGTGCTAAGGGGTATCTAGAGAGTGGAATAGGTTTAATAACTACCCTAACCCTAACGCGTACCCTAACCCTAACCCCTACCCTAACCCTAACACGTAGCCTAATCCTAAACCGTACCCTAAACCGAGCCCTAACCTTAACACTAACCCAAACCCTAACACTAACCCATACCCTACGCCGTACCCGAAGCCTTCCCCGAACCCGTACCCTAAGCCGTACACTAAGCCTAACCCTAAGCCTTACCCTAACCCTAGACAACCCTTGACTGCTTCTGCCTTCAATAGATTTCCTAAGCACTAGTGTTTTAAGGAACAGCTTAAAAAGATAATCCTAATGTGATTTCTTTATAAAAGGTGTGTTCCTTATCTTAGCCTAGTGTCTAAACTCTTCTCCATGGGAGGACCCCCAAATAATATTCCTTTACGTGCTAAGGGGTATCTAGAGAGTGGGATAGGTTTATTAACTACCCTAACCCTAACGCGTACCCTAACTCTAACCCCTACCCTAACACTAACACGTACCCTAATCCTAACCAATACCCTAAACCGAGCCCTAACCCTAACACTAACCCTAACCCTAACCCTAACCCATAGCCTACACCGTACCCG